>NW_027274384.1:0-106196 GCF_030028105.1 Mobula birostris
GAGAGTGTGTCATTCCGGATGTTGATCAGGTGGAATTGAGACGTGGTAGTAGACATGTGAGAGTACCTCATTCCGGATGTTGGTCAGGATTGAGTTGAGATGTGGAAATAGACATGTGAGGGCGCGTCATTCCGGACGTTGGTCGTGATGGAGTTGATGAGACATGGAAGTAGACATGTGAGAGTGCGTTATTCCGGACGTTGCTCACGATGGAGCTGTGATGTTGGTGAAACATGGAAGTAGACATGGGAGAGTGCGTCATTCTGGACGTTGGTCAGGATGGAGTTGAGACGTGGAAGTAGATATGTGAGAGTACGTCATTCCGGACATTGGTCAGGTTGCAGTTGAGACGTGGAAGTAGACATGTGATTGTGCGTCATTCCGGACGTTGGTCAGGATGGAGTAGAGACGTGGACATAGACATGTGAGAGTGCGTCATTCCGGACGATGGTCAGGATGGAGTTGAGACATGGTAGTAGACATGTGAGAGTGCGTCATTCCGGAAGTTGGTCAGGATGGAGCTGAGACGTGGAAGTAGACATGGGAGAGTGCGTCATTCCAGACATTGGTCAGGATGGAGAGGAGACGTGGAAGTAGACATGGGAGAGTGCGTCATTCCGGACGTTTGTCAGGATGGAGCTGTGACGTGGAATTTGACATGTGAGAGTGCATCTTTCCGGGCGTTGGTCAGGATGGAGTTGAGACGTGGAAGAAGACATGGGAGAGTGCGTCATTCCAGACGTTGGTCAGGATGGAGTTGTGAAGTTGGTGAAACATCGAAGTAGAACTGTGAGAGTGCGTCATTCCGGACGTTGGTCAGGATGGAGTTGAGACGTGGAAGTAGACATGTGAGAGTGCGTCATTCCGGACATTGGTCAGGATGGTGTTGAGACCTGTAAGTAGATATGTGAGAGTGCGTCATTTCGCACGTTGGTCAGTATGCAGTTGAGACATGGAAGTAGACATGAGAGAGTGCGTCATTCCGGACGTTGGTCAGGATGGAGTTGAGACGTGGACGTAGACATGTGCGAGTACCTCATTCCGGATGTTGGTCACGATGGAGTTGATGAGACATGGAAGTAGACATGTGAGAGTGCGTCATTCCGGACGTTGGTCAGGATGGTGTTGAGACATGTAAGTAGACATGTGAGAGTGCGTCATTCCGGACATTGGTCAGGTTGCAGTTGAGACGTGGAAGTAGACATGCGAGAGTGCGTCATTCCGGACGTTGGTCAGGATGGAGTAGAGACGTGGACGTAGACATGTGAGAGTGCGTCATTCCGGACATTGGTCAGGATGGAGTTGAGACATGGAAGTAGACATGTGAGAGAGCGTCATTCCGGACGTTGCTCTGGATGGAGTTGAGACGTTGAAGTAGACATGCGAGAGTGCGTCATTGCGGACGTTGGTCAGGATGGAGTTGAGACGTGGAGGTAGACAGGCGAGTGTGCCTCCTTCCGAACGTTGGTCAGGACGGAGTTGAGAAATGGAAGTAGACATGTGAGAGTGCATCATTCCGGATGTTGCTCACGATGGAGTTGTGATGTTGGTGAGACATGGAAGTAGACATGTGAGAGTGTGTCATTCCGGACGTTGGTCAGGATGGAATTGAGACGTGGAAGTAGACATGTGAGAGTACCTCATTCCGAATGTTGGTCAGGATTGAGTTGAGACGTGGAAGTAGACATGTGAGAGTGCGTAATTCCGGACGTTGCTCACGATGGAGTTGTGATGTTGGTGAGACATGGAAGTAGACATGGGAGAATGCATCATTCCGGACGTTGGTCAGGATGGAGTTGAGACTTGGAAATAGAGATGTGAGAGTGCGTCATTCCGGACGTTGGACAGGATGGAGTTGAGACGTGGAAGTAGACATGTGAGAGTGCGTCATTCCGGACGTTTGTCACGATGGAGTTGAGACATGGAAGTAGACATGTGCGAGTACCTCATTCCGGATGTTGGTCAGGATGGAGTTGAGACATGGAAGTAGACATGTGAGAATGCGTCATTCCGGACGTTGGTCAGGATGGAGTTGTGAAGTTGGTGAGACATGGAAGTAGAATTGTGAGAGTGCGTCATTGCTTACGTTGGTCAGGATGGAGTTGAGACGTGGAAGTAGACAGGCGAGTGTGCCTCCTTCCGAACGTTGGTCAGGACGGAGTTGAGAAATGGAAGTAGACATGTGAGAGTGCATCATTCCGGATGTTCCTCACGATGGAGTTGTGATGTTGGTGAGACATGGAAGTAGACATGTGAGAGTGCGTTATTCCGGACGTTGCTCACGATGGAGCTGTGATGTTGGTGAAACATGGAAGTAGACATGGGAGAGTGCGTCATTCTGGACGTTGGTCAGGATGGAGTTGAGACTTGGAAATAGACATGTGAGAGTGCGTCATTCCGGACGTTGGACAGGATGCAGTTGAGACGTGGGAGTAGACATGGGAGAGTGCGTCTTTCCGGACGTTGGTCAGGATGGAGTTGAGACGTGGAATTAGACATGTGAGTGTGCGTCATTCCGGACGTTTGTCAGGATGGAGTTGTGACGTGGAAGTACACATGTGAGAGTGCGTCATTCCGCACGTTGGTCAGGATGGAGCTGAGACGTGGAAGTAGACATGGGAGAGTGCGTCATTCGGGACGTTGCTCACGATGGAGTTCTGATGTTGGTGAGACATGGAAATAGACATGGGAGAGTGCTGCATTCCGGACGTTGGTCAGGATGGAGTTGAGACGTGGAAGTAGACACGTGAGAGTGCGTCATTCCGGACATTGGTCAGGATGGTGTTGAGACCTGTAAGTAGATATGTGAGAGTGCGTCATTCCGGACGTTGGTCAGGATGGAGTTGAGACGTGGACGTAGACATATGCGAGTACCTCATTCCGGATGTTGGCCAGGATGGAGTTGAGACGTGGAAGTAGACATGTGACAGTGCGTCATTCCGGACGTTGGTCACGATGGAGTTGATGACGTTGGTCACGATGGAGTTGATGAGACATGGAAGTAGACATGTGAGAGTGCGTCATTCCGGACGTTGGTCAGGATGGTGTTGAGACATGTAAGTGGACACGTGAGTCTGCGTCATTCCGGACGTTAGTCAGGATGGAGTTGAGACATGGAAATAGGCATCTGAGAATGCGTCATCCGGACGTTGGTTAGGATGGAGTTGAGACGTGGAAGTAGATATGTGAGAGTACGTCATTCCGGACATTGGTCAGGATGGAGTTGAGAGGTGGAAGTAGACATGTGAGAGTGCGTCATTCCGGACGTTGGTCAGGTTGCAGTTGAGACGTGGAAGTAGACATGCGAGAGTGCGTCATTCCGGACGTTGGTCAGGATGGAGTAGAGACGTGGACGTAGGCATGTGAGAGTGCGTTATTCCGGACATTGGTCAGGATGGAGTTGAGACATGGAAGTAGCCATGTGAGAGAACGTCATTCCGGACATTGCTCAGGATGGAGTTGAGACGTGGAAGTAGACATGGGAGAGTGCGTCATTCCGGACGTTGGTCAGGATGGAGTTGAGACGTGGAAGTAGACAGGCGAGTGTGCCACCTTCCGAACGTTGGCCAGGACGGAGTTGAGAAATGGAAGTAGACATGTGAGAGTGCGTTATTCCGGACGTTGCTCACGATGGAGTTGTGATGTTGGAGAAACATGGAAGTAGACATGGGAGAGTGCGTCATTCCGGACGTTGGTCAGGATGGAGTTGAGACATGGAAATAGACATGTGAGAGTGCGTCATTCCGGACGTTGGACAGGATGCAGTTGAGACGTGGATGTAGAGATGTGAGAGTGCGTCATTCCGGACGTTGCTCACGATGGAGTTGTGATGTTGGTGAGACATGGAAGTAGACATGGGAGAGTGCATCATTCCGGACGTTTGTCCCGATGGAGTTGAGACGTGGAAGTAGACATGTGAGAGTGCGTCATTCCGGACGTTGGTCAGGATGGAGTTGAGCCGTGGACGTAGACATTTGAGAGTGCGTCATTCCGGACGTTGGTGAGGATGGAGTTGAGATGTGGCCGTAGACATGGGAGAGTGCGTCATTCCAGACGTAGGTCAGGATGGAGTTGTGAAGTTGGTGAAACATCGAAGTAGAACTCTGAGAGTGCGTCATTCCGGACGTTGGTCAGGATGGAGTTGAGACGTGCAAGAAGACATGCGAGATGCCTCCTTTCGCACGTTGGTCAGGACGGAGTTGAGACGCGGAGGTAGACTTGCGAGAGTGCATCCTTCCGCACGTTGGTCAGAACGGAGTTGAGAAATGGAAGTAGACATGTGAGAGTGCGTCATTCCGGACGTTGCTCACGATGGAGTTGTGATGTTGGTGAGACATGAAAGTAGACATGTGAGAGTGTGTCATTCCGGATGTTGATCAGGTGGAATTGAGACGTGGTAGTAGACATGTGAGAGTACCTCATTCCGGATGTTGGTCAGGATTGAGTTGAGATGTGGAAATAGACATGTGAGGGCGCGTCATTCCGGACGTTGGTCGTGATGGAGTTGATGAGACATGGAAGTAGACATGTGAGAGTGCGTTATTCCGGACGTTGCTCACGATGGAGCTGTGATGTTGGTGAAACATGGAAGTAGACATGGGAGAGTGCGTCATTCTGGACGTTGGTCAGGATGGAGTTGAGACTTGGAAATAGACATGTGAGAGTGCGTCATTCCGGACGTTGGACAGGATGCAGTTGAGACGTGGGAGTAGACATGGGAGAGTGCGTCTTTCCGGACGTTGGTCAGGATGGAGTTGAGACGTGGAATTAGACATGTGAGTGTGCGTCATTCCGGACGTTTGTCAGGATGGAGTTGTGACGTGGAAGTACACATGTGAGAGTGCGTCATTCCGCACGTTGGTCAGGATGGAGCTGAGACGTGGAAGTAGACATGGGAGAGTGCGTCATTCGGGACGTTGCTCACGATGGAGTTCTGATGTTGGTGAGACATGGAAATAGACATGGGAGAGTGCTGCATTCCGGACGTTGGTCAGGATGGAGTTGAGACGTGGAAGTAGACACGTGAGAGTGCGTCATTCCGGACATTGGTCAGGATGGTGTTGAGACCTGTAAGTAGATATGTGAGAGTGCGTCATTTCGGACGTTGGTCAGTATGCAGTTGAGACATGGAAGTAGACATGAGAGAGTGCGTCATTCCGGACGTTGGTCAGGATGGAGTTGAGACGTGGAAGTAGACATGTGAGAGTGCGTCATTCCGGACGTTGGTCAGGATGGCGTTGAGACATGTAAGTGGACACGTGAGTCTGCGTCATGCCGGAAGTTAGTCAGGATGGAGTTGAGACATGGAAATAGGCATCTGAGAATGCGTCATCCGGACGTTGGTTAGGATGGAGTTGAGACGTGGAAGTAGATATGTGAGAGTACGTCATTCCGGACATTGGTCAGGATGGAGTTGAGAGGTGGAAGTAGACATGTGAGAGTGCGTCATTCCGGACATTGGTCAGGTTGCAGTTGAGACGTGGAAGTAGACATGCGAGAGTGCGTCATTCCGGACGTTGGTCAGGATGGAGTAGAGACGTGGACGTAGACATGTGAGAGTGCGTCATTCCGGACATTGGTCAGGATGGAGTTGAGACATGGAAGTAGCCATGTGAGAGAACGTCATTCCGGACATTGCTCAGGATGGAGTTGAGACGTGGAAGTAGACATGGGAGAGTGCGTCATTCCGGACGTTGGTCAGGATGGAGTTGAGACGTGGAAGTAGACATGTGAGAGTGCGTCATTCCGGACGTTGGTCAAGATGGAGTTGAGACATGGAAGTAGACATGTGAGAGTGCGTTATTCCGGACGTTGCTCACGATGGAGTTGTGATGTTGGTGAAACATGGAAGTAGACATGGGAGAGTGCGTCATTCCGGACGTTGGTCAGGATGGAATTGAGACATGGAAATAGACATGTGAGAGTGCGTCATTCCGGACGTTGGACAGGATGCAGTTGAGACGTGGAAGTAGACATGTGAGAGTGCGTCATTCCGGACGTTGCTCACGATGGAGTTGTGATGTTGGTGAGACATGGAAGTAGACATGGGAGAGTGCATCATTCCGGACGTTGGTCAGGATGGAGTTGAGACGTGGAAGTAGACATGTGAGAGTGCGTCATTCCGGACATTGGTCAGGATGGTGTTGAGACCTGTAAGTAGATATGTGAGAGTGCGTCATTTCGGACGTTGGTCAGTATGCAGTTGAGACATGGAAGTAGACATGAGAGAGTGCGTCATTCCGGACGTTGGTCAGGATGGAGTTGAGACGTGGAAGTAGACAGGCGAGTGTGCCTCCTTCCGAACGTTGGTCAGGACGGAGTTGAGAAATGGAAGTAGACATGTGAGAGTGCGTCATTCCGGACGTTGCTCACGATGGAGTTGTGATGTTGGTGAGACATGGAAGTAGACATGTGAGAGTGTGTCATTCCGGACGTTGGTCAGGATGGAATTCAGACGTGGAAGTAGACATGTGAGAGTGCCTCATTCCGAATGTTGGTCAGGATTGAGTTGAGACGTGGAAGTAGAAATGAGAAAGCGCGTCTTTCCGGACGTTAGTCACGATGGAGTTGATGAGACATGGAAGTAGACATGTGAGAGTGCGTCATTCCGGACGTTGGTGAGGATGGAGTTGAGATGTGGCCGTAGACATGTGAGAGTGCGTCATTCCGGACGTTGGTGAGGCTGGAGTTGAGACATGGAAGTAGACATGTGAGAGTGCGTCATTCCGGACGTTGGTCAGGATGGAGTTGAGACGTGGAATTACACATGTGAGAGTGCGTCATTCCGGACGTTGCTCACGATGGAGTTGTGATGTTGGTGAGACATGTAACTAGACATCGGAGAGTGCGTCATTCCGGACGTTGGTCAGGATGGATTTGAGACGTGCAAGTAGACATGTGACAGTGCGTCATTCCGGACATTGGTCAGGATGGTGTTGAGACCTGTAAGTACATATGTGAGAGTTCGTCATTTCGGACGATGGTCAGGATGGAGTTTTGACATGGACGTAGACATGTGAGAGTGCGTCATTCAGCACATTGGTCACGATGGAGTTGAGACATGGAAGTAGACATGTGAGAGTGCATCATTCCGGACGTTGGTCAGGATGGAGTTGAGGCGTGGAAGTAGACATATGAGAGTGCGTCATTCCGGACGTTGGTCACGATCGAGTTGATGAGACATGGAAGTAGACATGTGAGAGTGCGTCATTCCGGACGTTGGTCAGGATGGAGTTGAGACATGTAAGTAGACATGTGAGTCTGCGTCATTCCGGACGTTGGTCAGGATGGAGTTGAGACATGGAAATAGACATGTGAGAGTGCGTCATCCGGACGTTGGACAGGATGGAATTGAGACGTGGAAGTAGACATGTGACAGTGCGTCATTCCGGACGTTTGTCCCGATGGAGTTGAGACGTGGAAGTAGACATGTGAGAGTGCGTCATTCCGGACGTTGGTCAGGATGGAGTTGAGCCGTGGACGTAGACATGTGAGAGTGCGTCATTCCGGACGTTGGTGAGGATGGAGTTGAGATGTGGCAGTAGACATGTGAGAGTGCGTCATTCCGGACGTTGGTGAGGCTGGAGTTGAGACATGGAAGTAGACATGTGAGAGTGCGTCATTCCGGACGTTGGTCAGGATGGAGTTGTGACGTGGAATTACACATGTGAGAGTGCGTCATTCCGGACATTGGTCAGGATGGAGTTGAGACGTGGAAGTAGACATGTGAGAGTGCGTCATTCCGGACGTTGCTCACGATGGAGTTGTGATGTTGGTGAGACATGGAAGTAGACATGGGAGAGTGCGTCATTCCGGACGTTGGTCAGGATGGAGTTGAGACGTGCAAGTAGACATGTGAGAGTGCATCATTCCGGATATTGGTCAGGAAGGAGTTGAGACTTGGACGTAGACATGTGCGAGTACCTCATTCCGGATGTTGGTCAGGATGGAGTTGAGACGTGGAAGTAGACATGTGAGAGTGCGTCATTCCGGACGTTGGTCACGGTGGAGTTGATGAGACATGGAAGTAGACATGTGAGAGTGCGTCATTCCGGACGTTGGTCAGGATGGAGTTGAGACATGTAAGTAGACATCTGAGTCTGCGTCATTCCGGACGTTGGTCAGGATGGAGTTGAGAAATGGAAATAGACATGTGAGAGTGCGTCATCCCGACGTTGGTTAGGATGGAGTTGAGACGTGGAAGTAGATATGTGAGAGTACGTCATTCCGGACATTGGTCAGGTTGCAGTTGAGACGTGGAAGTAGACATGTGATTGTGCGTCATTCCGGACGTTGGTCAGGATGGAGTAGAGACGTGGACATAGACATGTGAGAGTGCGTCATTCCGGACGATGGTCAGGATGGAGTTGAGACATGGTAGTAGACATGTGAGAGTGCGTCATTCCGGGAGTTGGTCAGGATGGAGCTGAGACGTGGAAGTAGACATGGGAGAGTGCGTCATTCCGGACATTGGTCAGGATGGAGAGGAGACGTGGAAGTAGACATGGGAGAGTGCGTCATTCCGGACGTTTGTCAGGATGGAGCTGTGACGTGGAATTTGACATGTGAGAGTGCATCTTTCCGGGCGTTGGTCAGGATGGAGTTGAGACGTGGAAGAAGACATGGGAGAGTGCGTCATTCCAGACGTTGGTCAGGATGGAGTTGTGAAGTTGGTGAAACATCGAAGTAGAACTGTGAGAGTGCGTCATTCCGGACGTTGGTCAGGATGGAGTTGAGACGTGGAAGTAGACATGTGAGAGTGCGTCATTCCGGACATTGGTCAGGATGGTGTTGAGACCTGTAAGTAGATATGTGAGAGTGCGTCATTTCGCACGTTGGTCAGTATGCAGTTGAGACATGGAAGTAGACATGAGAGAGTGCGTCATTCCGGACGTTGGTCAGGATGGAGTTGAGACGTGGACGTAGACATGTGCGAGTACCTCATTCCGGATGTTGGTCAGGATGGAGTTGAGACGTGGAAGTAGACATGTGAGAGTGCGTCATTCCGGACGTTGGTCACGATGGAGTTGATGAGACATGGAAGTAGACATGTGAGAGTGCGTCATTCCGGACGTTGGTCAGGATGGTGTTGAGACATGTAAGTAGACATGTGAGAGTGCGTCATTCCGGACATTGGTCAGGTTGCAGTTGAGACGTGAAAGTAGACATGCGAGAGTGCGTCATTCCGGACGTTGGTCAGGATGGAGTAGAGACGTGGACGTAGACATGTGAGAGTGCGTCATTCCGGACATTGGTCAGGATGGAGTTGAGACATGGAAGTAGACATGTGAGAGTGTGTCATTCCGGACGTTGGTCAGGATGGAATTGAGACGTGGAAGTAGACATGTGAGAGTACCTCATTCCGAATGTTGGTCAGGATTGAGTTGAGACGTGGAAGTAGACATGTGAGAGTGCGTAATTCCGGACGTTGCTCACGATGGAGTTGTAATGTTGGTGAGACATGGAAGTAGACATGGGAGAATGCATCATTCCGGACGTTGGTCAGGATGGAGTTGAGACTTGGAAATAGAGATGTGAGAGTGCGTCATTCCGGACGTTGGACAGGATGGAGTTGAGACGTGGAAGTAGACATGTGAGAGTGCGTCATTCCGGACGTTTGTCACGATGGAGTTGAGACATGGAAGTAGACATGTGCGAGTACCTCATTCCGGATGTTGGTCAGGATGGAGTTGAGACATGGAAGTAGACATGTGAGAATGCGTCATTCCGGACGTTGGTCAGGATGGAGTTGTGAAGTTGGTGAGACATGGAAGTAGAATTGTGAGAGTGCGTCATTGCTTACGTTGGTCAGGATGGAGTTGAGACGTGGAAGTAGACAGGCGAGTGTGCCTCCTTCCGAACGTTGGTCAGGACGGAGTTGAGAAATGGAAGTAGACATGTGAGAGTGCATCATTCCGGATGTTCCTCACGATGGAGTTGTGATGTTGGTGAGACATGGAAGTAGACATGTGAGAGTGTGTCATTCCGGACGTTGGTCAGGATGGAATTGAGACGTGGAAGTAGACATGTGAGAGTGCGTCATTCCGGACATTGGTCGGGATGGTGTTGAGACCTGTAAGTACATATGTGAGAGTTCGTCATTTCGGACGATGGTCAGGGTGGAGTTTTGACATGGACGTAGACATGTGAGAGTGCGTCATTCCGCACATTGGTCACGATGGAGTTGAGACATGGAAGTAGACATGTGAGAGTGCGTCATTCCGGACGTTGGTCATGTAGGAGTTGAGACGTGGACGTAGACATTTGCGAGTACCTCATTCCGGATGTTGGTCAGGATGGAGTTGAGACGTGGAAGTAGACATGTGAGAGTGCGTCATTCCGGACGTTGGTCACGATGGAGTTGATGAGACATGGAAGTAGACATGTGAGAGTGCGTCATTCCGGACGTTGGTCAGGATGGAGTTGAGACATGTAAGTAGACATGTGAGTCTGCGTCATTCCGGACGTTGGTCAGGATGGAGTTGAGACATGGAAATAGGCATGTGAGAGTTCGTCATCCGGACGTTGGTTAGGATGGAGTTGAGACGTGGAAGTAGACATGTGAGAGTACGTCATTCCGGACATTGGTCAGGATGGAGTTGAGAGGTGGAAGTAGAGATGTGAGAGGGCGTCATTCCGGACGTTGGTCAGGTTGCAGTTGAGACGTGGAAGTAGACATGCGAGAGTGCGTCATTCCGGACATTGGTCAGGATGGAGTTGAGACGTGGAAGTAGACATGTGAACGTGCATCATTCCGGACGTTGGTCGGGATGGAGTTGAGACGTGGAAGTAGACATGTGAGAGTGCGTCATTCCGGACGTTGCTCACGATGGAGTTGTGATGTTGGTGAGACATGGAAGTGGACATGTGAGAGTGTGTCATTCCGGACGTTGGTCAGGATGGAATTGAGACGAGGAAGTAGACATCTGAGAGTACCTCATTCCGAATGTTGGTCAGGATTGAGTTGAGACGTGGAAGTAGACATGTGAGTCTTTCCGGACGTTGGTCACGATGGAGTTGATGAGACATGGAAGTAGACATCTGAGAGTGCGTCATTCCTGACGTTGCTCACGATGGAGTTGTGATGTTGGTGAGACATGGAAGTAGACATGGGAGAGTGCGTCATTCCGGATGTTGGACAGGATGGAGTTGAGACGTGGAAGTAGACATGTGAGAGTGCGTCATTCCGGACGTTTGTCACGATGGAGTTGAGACGTGGAAGTAGACATGTGCGAGTACCTCATTCCGGACATTGGTCAGGATGGTGTTGAGACCTGTAAGTACATATTTGAGAGTTCGTCATTTCGGACGATGGTCAGGATGGAGTTTTGTCATGGACGTAGACATGTGAGAGTGCGTCATTCCGCACATTGGTCACGATGGAGTTGAGACATGGAAGTAGACATGTCAGAGTGCGTCATTCCGGACGTTGGTCAGGATGGAGTTGAGACGTGGAAGTAGACATGTGAGAGTGCGTCATTCCGGACGTTGTTCACGATGGAGTTGATGAGACATGGAAGTAGACATGTGAGAGTGCGTCATTCCGGACGTTGGTCAGGATGGAGTTGAGACATGTAAGTAGACATGTGAGTCTGCGTCATTCCGGACGTTGGTCAGGATGGAGTTGAGACATGGAAATAGGCATGTGAGAGTTCGTCATCCGGACGTTGGTTAGGATGGAGTTGAGACGTGGAAGTAGATATGTGAGAGTACGTCATTCCGGACATTGGTCAGGATGGAGTTGAGAGGTGGAAGTAGACATGTGAGAGTGCGTCATTCCGGACGTTGGTCAGGTTGCAGTTGAGACGTGGAAGTAGACATGCGAGAGTGCGTCATTCCGCTCGCTGGTCAGGATGGTGTAGAGACGTGGACGTAGATATGTGAGAGTGCGTCATTCCGGACATTGGTCAGGATGGAGTTGATGAGACATGGAAGTAGACATGTGAGAGCGCGTCTTTCCGGACGTTGTTCACGATGGAGTTCTGATGTTGGTGAGACATGGAAGTAGACATGGGAGAATGCGTCATTCCGGACGTTAGTCAGGATGGTGTTGAGACTTGGAAATAGAGATGTGTGAGTGCGTCATTCCGGACATTGGTCACGATGGAGTTGAGACGTGGAAGTAGACATGTGAGAGTGCGTCATTCCGGACGTTGGTCTGGATGGAGTTGAGACATGTAAGTAGACATGTGAGTCTGCGTCATTCCGGACGTTCGTCAGGATGGAGTTGAGACATGGAAATAGGCATGTGAGAGTGCGTCATCCGGACGTTGGCTAGGATGGAGTTGAGACGTGGAAGTAGACATGTGAGAGTACGTCATTCCGGACATTGGTCAGGATGAAATTGAGAGGTGGAAGTAGACATGTGAGAGTGCGTCATTCCGGACGTTGGTCAGGTTGCAGTTGAGACGTGGAAGTAGACATGCGAGAGTGCGTCATTCCGGACATTGGTCAGGACGGAGTTGAGACGTGGAAGTAGACATGTGAGAGTGCGTCATTCCGGACGTTGGTCAGGATGGAGTTGAGACGTGGAAGTAGACATGTGAGAGTGCGTAATTCCGGACGTTGCTCACGATGGAGTTGTGATGTTGGTGAGACATGGAAGTTGACATGTGAGAGTGTGTCATTCCGGACGTTGGTCAGGATGGAATTGAGACGTGGAAGTAGACATCTGAGAGTACCTCATTCCGAATGTTGGTCAGGATGGAGTTGAGACATGGAAATAGACTTTGAGAGTGCCTCCTTCCGCACGTTGGTCAGGACGGAGTTGAGAAATGGAAGTAGACATGTGAGAGTGCGTCATTCCGGACGTTGCTCACGATGGACTTGTGATGTTGGTGAGACATGGAAGTAGATGTGTGAGAGTACCTCATTCCGAATGTTGGTTAGGATTGAGTTGAGACGTGGAAGTAGACATGTGAAAGCGCGTCATTCCGGACATTGGTCACGATGGAGTTCATGAGACATGGAAGTACACATGTGAGAGTGCGTCATTCCGGACGTTGCTCACGATGGAGTTGTGATGTTGGTGAGACATGGAAGTAGACATGGGAGAATGCGTCATTCCGGACGTTAGTCAGGATGGAGTTGAGACTTGGAAATAGAGATGTGTGAGTGCGTCATTCCGGACATTGGTCACGATGGAGTTGAGACGTGGAAGTAGACATGTGAGAGTGCGTCATTCCGGACGTTGGTCATGATGGAGTTGATGAGACATGGAAGTAGACATGTGAGAGTGCGTCATTCCGGACGTTGGTCTGGATGGAGTTGAGACATCTAAGTAGACATGTGAGTCTGCGTCATTCCGGACGTTGGTCAGGATGGAGTTGAGACATGGAAATAGGCATGTGAGAGTGCGTCATTCCGGACGTTGGTCAGGATGGAGTTGAGACATGGAAATAGGCATGTGAGAGTGCGTCATTCCGGACGTTGGTCAGGATGGAGTTGAGACGTGAACGTAGACATGGGAGAGTGCGAAATTCCGGACGTTGGTCAGGATGGAGTTGAGACGTGGAAGAAGACATGGGAGAGTGCGTCATTCCGGACGTTGGTCAGGATGGAGCTGAGACGTGGAAGTCGACATGGGAGAGTGCGTCATTCCGGACGTTTGTCACGATGGAGTTGAGACGTGGAAGTAGACATGTGCGAGTACCTCATTCCGGATGTTGGTCAGGATGGAGTTGAGACATGGAAGTAGACATGTGAGAATGCGTCATTCCGGACGTTGGTCAGGATGGAGTTGTGAAGTTGGTGAGACATGGAAGTAGAATTGTGAGAGTGCGTCATTGCTTACGTTGGTCAGGATGGAGTTGAGCCGTGGAAGTAGACAGGCGAGTGTGCCTCCTTCCGAACGTTGGTCAGGACGGAGTTGAGAAATGGAAGTAGACATGTGAGAGTGCGTCATTCCGGACGTTGCTCACGATGGAGTTGTGATGTTGGTGAGACATGGAAGTAGACATGGGAGAGTGCGTCATTCCGGACGTTGGTCAGGTTGGATTTGAGACGTGCAAGTAGACATGTGAGAGTGCGTCATTCCGGACATTGGTCGGGATGGTGTTGAGACCTGTAAGTACTTATGTGAGAGTTCGTCATTTCGGACGATGGTCAGGGTGGAGTTTTGACATGGACGTAGTCATGTGAGAGTGCGTCATTCCGCACATTGCTCAGGATGGAGTTTAGACATGGAAGTAGACATGTGAGAGTGCGTCATTCCGGACGTTGGTCAGGTAGGAGTTGAGACGTGGACGTAGACATTTGCGAGTACCTCATTCCGGATGTTGGTTAGGATGGAGTTGAGACGTGGAAGTAGACATGTGAGAGTGCGTCATTCAGGACGTTGGTCACGATGGAGTTGATGAGACATGGAAGTAGACATGTGAGAGTGCGTCATTCCGGACGTTGGTCAGGATGGAGTTGAGACATGTAAGTAGACATGTGAGTCTGCGTCATTCCGGACGTTGGTCAGGATGGAGTTGAGACATGGAAATAGGCATGTGAGAGTTCGTCATCCGGACGTTGGTTAGGATGGAGTTGAGACGTGGAAGTAGACATGTGAGAGTACGTCATTCCGGACATTGGTCAGGATGGAGTTGAGAGGTGGAAGTAGACATGTGAGAGGGCGTCATTCCGGACGTTGGTCAGGTTGCAGTTGAGACGTGGAAGTAGATGGTAACATATGCGTATTTTAATACTAAATTTACTTTGAACTTTGAAGTTTGTTGATGCACTATCCAGTTGGAACCGGGAATTGCTAGCCAATCATTAATCTCGATGCTTCACAGTAGGATAACTGAAGGGTCATTCCGGACGTTGCTCACGATGGAGTTGTGATGTTGGTGAGACATGGAAGTGGACATGTGAGAGTGTGTCATTCCGGACGTTGGTCAGGATGGAATTGAGACGAGGAAGTAGACATCTGAGAGTACCTCATTCCGAATGTTGGTCAGGATTGAGTTGAGACGTGGAAGTAGACATGTGAAAGCGCGTCTTTCCGGACGTTGGTCACGATGGAGTTGATGAGACATGGAAGTAGACATCTGAGAGTGCGTCATTCCTGACGTTGCTCACGATGGAGTTGTGATGTTGGTGAGACATGGAAGTAGACATAGGAGAATGCGTCATTCCGGACGTTGGTCAGGATGGAGTTGAGACTTGGAAATAGAGATGTGAGAGTGCGTCATTCCGGATGTTGGACAGGATGGAGTTGAGACGTGGAAGTCGACATGGGAGAGTGCGTCATTCCGGACGTTGGTCAGGATGGAGCTGAGACGTGGAAGTCGGCATGGGAGAGTGCGTCATTCCGGACGTTGGTCAGGATGGAGCTGAGACGTGGAAGTCGACATGGGAGAGTGCGTCATTCCGGACGTTGGTCAGGATGGAGCTGAGACGTGGAAGTCGACATGGGAGAGTGCGTCATTCCGGACGCTGGTCAGGATGGAGCTGAGACGTGGAAGTAGACATGGGAGAGTGCGTCATTCCGGACGTTGCTCACGATGGAGTTGTGATGTTGGTGAGACATGGAAGTAGACATGGGAGAATGCATCATTCCGGACGTTGGTCAGGATGGAGTTGAGACGTAGAAGTAGACATGGGAGAGTGCGTCATTCCGGACATTGGTCAGGATGGAGTTGAGACCTGTAAGTAGATATGTGAGAGTACGTCATTCCGGACGTTGGTCAGTATGCAGTTGAGACATGTAAGTACATATGTGAGAGTTCATCATTTCAGACGTTGGTCAGGATAGAGTTGTGACATGGACGTAGACATGTGAGAGTGCGTCATTCCGGACATTGGTCACTATGGAGTTGAGACATGGAAGTAGACATGTGAGAGGGTGTCATTCCGGACGTTGGTCAGGATGGAGTTGAGACGTGGACGTAGACATGTGAGAGTACGTCATTCCGGACATTGATCAGGATGGAGATGAGACGTGGACGTAGACATTTGAGAGAGCGTCATTCTGGACGTTGGTCAGGATGGAGTTGAGACGTGGACGTAGACATGTGAGAATGCGTCATTCCGGACGTTGGTGAGGATGGAGTTGAGACGTGGCCATAGACATGTGAGAGTGCGTCATTCCGGACGTTGGTGAGGATGGAGTTGAGACCTGGGAGTACACTTGTGAGAGTGCGTCATTCCGGACATTGGTCAGGATGGAGCTGAGACGTGGAAGTCGACATGGGAGAGTGCGTCATTCCGGACGTTGGTCAGGATGGAGCTGAGACGTGGAAGTCGACATGGGAGAGTGCGTCATTCCGGACGTTGGTCAGGATGGAGCTGAGACGTGGAAGTCGACATGGGAGAGTGCGTCATTCCGGACGTTGGTCAGGATGGAGCTGAGACGTGGAAGTCGACATGGGAGAGTGCGTCATTCCGGACGTTGGTCAGGATGGAGCTGAGACGTGGAAGTCGACATGGGAGAGTGCGTCATTCCGGACGTTGGTCAGGATGGAGCTGAGACGTGGAAGTCGGCATGGGAGAGTGCGTCATTCCGGACGTTGGTCAGGATGGAGCTGAGACGTGGAAGTCGACATGGGAGAGTGCGTCATTCCGGACGTTGGTCAGGATGGAGCTGAGACGTGGAAGTCGACATGGGAGAGTGCGTCATTCCGGACGCTGGTCAGGATGGAGCTGAGACGTGGAAGTAGACATGGGAGAGTGCGTCATTCCGGACGTTGCTCACGATGGAGTTGTGATGTTGGTGAGACATGGAAGTAGACATGGGAGAATGCATCATTCCGGACGTTGGTCAGGATGGAGTTGAGACGTAGAAGTAGACATGGGAGAGTGCGTCATTCCGGACATTGGTCAGGATGGAGTTGAGACCTGTAAGTAGATATGTGAGAGTGCGTCATTCCGGACGTTGGTCAGTATGCAGTTGAGACATGTAAGTACATATGTGAGAGTTCATCATTTCAGACGTTGGTCAGGATAGAGTTGTGACATGGACGTAGACATGTGAGAGTGCGTCATTCCGGACATTGGTCACGATGGAGTTGAGACATGGAAGTAGACATGTGAGAGGGTTTCATTCCGGACGTTGGTCAGGATGGAGTTGAGACGTGGACGTAGACATGTGAGAGTACGTCATTCCGGACATTGGTCAGGATGGAGATGAGACGTGGACGTAGACATTTGAGAGAGCGTCATTCTGGACGTTGGTCAGGATGGAGTTGAGACGTGGACGTAGACATGTGAGAATGCGTCATTCCGGACGTTGGTGAGGATGGAGTTGAGACGTGGCCATAGACATGTGAGAGTGCGTCATTCCGGACGTTGGTGAGGATGGAGTTGAGACCTGGGAGTACACTTGTGAGAGTGCGTCATTCCGGACATTGGTCAGGATGGAGCTGAGACGTGGAAGTAGACAAGTGAGAGTGGGTCATTCCGGACGTTGGTCAGGGTGGAGCTGAGACGTGGAAGTAGACATGTGAGAGTGGGTCATTCCGGACGTTGGTCAGGATGGAGCTGAGACGTGGAATTCGACATGGGAGAGTGCGTCATTCCGGACGTTGGTCAGGATGGAGCTGAGACGTGGAAGTCGACATGGGAGAGTGCGTCATTCCGGACGTTGGTGAGGATGGAGCTGAGACGTGCAAGTCGACATGGGAGAGTGCGTCATTCCGGACGTTGGTCAGGATGGAGCTGAGACGTGGAAGTCGACATGGGAGAGTGCGTCATTCCGGACGTTGGTCAGGATGGAGCTGAGACGTGGAAGTCGACATGGGAGAGTGCGTCATTCCGGACGTTGGTCAGGATGGAGCTGAGACGTGGAAGTCGACATGGGAGAGTGCGTCATTCCGGACGTTGTTCAGGATGGAGCTGATACGTGGAAGTCGACATGGGAGAGTGCGTCATTCCGGACGTTGTTCAGGATGGAGCTCAGACGTGGAAGTCGACATGGGAGAGTGCGTCATTCCGGACGTTGGTCAGGATGGAGCTGAGACGTGGAAGTCGACATGGGAGAGTGCGTCATTACGGACGTTGGTCAGGATGGAGCTGAGACGTGGAAGTCGACATGGGAGAGTGCGTCATTCCGGACGTTGGTCAGGATGGAGCTGAGACGTGGAAGTAGACCTGTGAGAGTGCGTCATTCCGGACGTTGGTCAGGATGGAGCTGAGACGTGGAAGTCGACATGGGAGAGTGCGTCATTCCGGACGTTGGTCAGGATGGAGCTGAGACGTGGAAGTCGACATGGGAGAGTGCGTCATTCCGGACGTTGGTCAGGATGGAGCTGAGACGTGGAAGTCGACATGGGAGAGTGCGTCATTCCGGACGTTGGTCAGGATGGAGCTGAGACGTGGAAGTCGACATGGGAGAGTGCGTCATTCCGGACGTTGGTCAGGATGGAGCTGAGACGTGGAAGTCGGCATGGGAGAGTGCGTCATTCCGGACGTTGGTCAGGATGGAGCTGAGACGTGGAAGTCGACATGGGAGAGTGCGTCATTCCGGACGTTGGTCAGGATGGAGCTGAGACGTGGAAGTCGACATGGGAGAGTGCGTCATTCCGGACGCTGGTCAGGATGGAGCTGAGACGTGGAAGTAGACATGGGAGAGTGCGTCATTCCGGACGTTGCTCACGATGGAGTTGTGATGTTGGTGAGACATGGAAGTAGACATGGGAGAATGCATCATTCCGGACGTTGGTCAGGATGGAGTTGAGACGTAGAAGTAGACATGGGAGAGTGCGTCATTCCGGACATTGGTCAGGATGGAGTTGAGACCTGTAAGTAGATATGTGAGAGTGCGTCATTCCGGACGTTGGTCAGTATGCAGTTGAGACATGTAAGTACATATGTGAGAGTTCATCATTTCAGACGTTGGTCAGGATAGAGTTGTGACATGGACGTAGACATGTGAGAGTGCGTCATTCCGGACATTGGTCACGATGGAGTTGAGACATGGAAGTAGACATGTGAGAGGGTGTCATTCCGGACGTTGGTCAGGATGGAGTTGAGACGTGGACGTAGACATGTGAGAGTACGTCATTCCGGACATTGGTCAGGATGGAGATGAGACGTGGACGTAGACATTTGAGAGAGCGTCATTCTGGACGTTGGTCAGGATGGAGTTGAGACGTGGACGTAGACATGTGAGAATGCGTCATTCCGGACGTTGGTGAGGATGGAGTTGAGACGTGGCCATAGACATGTGAGAGTGCGTCATTCCGGACGTTGGTGAGGATGGAGTTGAGACCTGGGAGTACACTTGTGAGAGTGCGTCATTCCGGACATTGGTCAGGATGGAGCTGAGACGTGGAAGTCGACATGGGAGAGTGCGTCATTACGGACGTTGGTCAGGATGGAGCTGAGACGTGGAAGTAGACATGTGAGAGTGGGTCATTCCGGACGTTGGTCAGGATGGAGCTGAGACGTGGAATTCGACATGGGAGAGTGCGTCATTCCGGACGTTGGTCAGGATGGAGCTGAGACGTGGAAGTCGACATGGGAGAGTGCGTCATTCCGGACGTTGGTGAGGATGGAGCTGTGACGTGCAAGTCGACATGGGAGAGTGCGTCATTCCGGACGTTGGTCAGGATGGAGCTGAGACGTGGAAGTCGACATGGGAGAGTGCGTCATTCCGGACGTTGGTCAGGATGGAGCTGAGACGTGGAAGTCGACATGGGAGAGTGCGTCATTCCGGACGTTGGTCAGGATGGAGCTGAGACGTGGAAGTCGACATGGGAGAGTGCGTCATTCCGGACGTTGGTCAGGATGGAGCTGAGACGTGGAAGTCGACATGGGAGAGTGCGTCATTCCGGACATTGTTCAGGATGGAGCTGATACGTGGAAGTCGACATGGGAGAGTGCATCATTCCGCACGTTGGTCAGGATGGAGCTGAGACGTGGAAGTAGACATGGGAGAGTGCGTCATTCCGGACGTTGGTCAGGATGGAGTTGTGATGTTGGTGAGACATGGAAGTAGACATGGGAGAGTGCATCATTCCGGACGTTGGTCAGGATGGAGTTGAGACGTAGAAGTAAACATGGATAGCGCGTCATTCCGGACGTTGGTCAGGATGGAGCTGAGACGTGGAAGTAGACATGGGAGAGTGCGTCATTCCGGACGTTGGTCAGGATGGAATTGAGACCTGTAAGTAGATATGAGAGAGTGCGTCATTCCGGAGGTTGGTCAGGATGGAGTTGAGACTTAGAAATAGGAATGGGAGAGTGAGTCATTCCGGACGTTGGTCCGGAAAGAGTTGAGACGTGGAAGTAGACATGTGAGAGTGCGTCATTCCGGAAGTTGGTCAGGATGGAGTTGATACGTGGTCGTGGACAAGAGAGTACCTCATTCCGAATGTTGGTCAGGATGGAGTTGAGACGTGGAAGTAGACATGTGAGAGTGCGTCATTCCGGACGTTGCTCACGAAGGAGTTGTGATGTTGGTGAGACATGGAAGTAGACATGGGAGAGTGCGTCATTCCGGACGTTGGTCAGGTTGGAGTTGACACGTAGAAGTAGACATGTGAGAGTGCGTCATTCCGAACATTGGTCAGGATTGCGTTGACACGTGGATGTAGACATGCGAGAGTGCGTCATTCTGGACGTTGGTCAGGATGGAGTTGAGACGTGGACGTAGACATGCGAGAGTGCGTCATTCCGGACGTTGGTGAGGATGGAGTTGAGACGTGGCCATAGACATGTGAGAGTGCGTCATTCCGGAAGTTGGTGAGGATGGAGTTGAGACCTGGGAGTAGACATGTGAGAGTGCGTCATTCCGGAAGTTGGTCAGGATGGAGCTGAGACGTGGAAGTCGACATGGGAGAGTGCGTCATTACGGAAGTTCGTCAGGATGGAGCTGAGACGTGGAAGTCGACATGGGAGAGTGTGTCATTCCGGACGTTGGTCAGGATGGAGCTGAGACGTGGAAATCGACATGGGAGAGTGCGTCATTCCGGACGTTGGTCAGGATGGAGCTGAGACGTGGAAGTCGACATGGGAGAGTGCGTCATTCCGGACGTTGGTCAGGATGGAGCTGAGACGTGGAATTCGACATGGGAGAGTGCGTCATTACGGACGTTCGTCAGGATGGAGCTGAGACGTGGAAGTCGACATGGGAGAGTGCGTCATTCCGGACGTTGGTGAGGATGGAGCTGAGACGTGCAAGTCGACATGGGAGAGTGCGTCATTCCGGACGTTGGTCAGGATGGAGCTGAGACGTGGAAGTCGACATGGGAGAGTGCGTCATTCCGGACGTTGGTCAGGATGGAACTGAGACGTGGAAGTCGACATGGGAGAGTGCGTCATTCCGGACGTTGGTCAGGATGGAGCTGAGACGTGGAAGTCGACATGGGAGAGTGCGTCATTCCGGACATTGTTCAGGATGGAGCTGATACGTGGAAGTCGACATGGGAGAGTGCATCATTCCGCACGTTGGTCAGGATGGAGCTGAGACGTGGAAGTAGACATGGGAGAGTGCGTCATTCCGGACGTTGGTCAGGATGGAGTTGTGATGTTGGTGAGACATGGAAGTAGACATGGGAGAGTGCATCATTCCGGACGTTGGTCAGGATGGAGTTGAGACGTAGAAGTAGACATGGATAGCGCGTCATTCCGGACGTTGGTCAGGATGGAGCTGAGACGTGGAAGTAGACATGGGAGAGTGCGTCATTCCGGACGTTGGTCAGGATGGAATTGAGACCTGTAAGTAGATATGAGAGAGTGCGTCATTCCGGAGGTTGGTCAGGATGGAGTTGAGACTTAGAAATAGGAATGGGAGAGTGAGTCATTCCGGACGTTGGTCCGGAAAGAGTTGAGACGTGGAAGTAGACATGTGAGAGTGCGTCATTCCGGAAGTTGGTCAGGATGGAGTTGATACGTGGTCGTGGACAAGAGAGTACCTCATTCCGAATGTTGGTCAGGATGGAGTTGAGATGTGGAAGTAGACATGTGAGAGTGCGTCATTCCGGACGTTGCTCACGAAGGAGTTGTGATGTTGGTGAGACATGGAAGTAGACATGGGAGAGTGCGTCATTCCGGACGTTGGTCAGGTTGGAGTTGACACGTAGAAGTAGACATGTGAGAGTGCGTCATTCCGAACATTGGTCAGGATTGCGTTGACACGTGGATGTAGACATGCGAGAGTGCGTCATTCTGGACGTTGGTCAGGATGGAGTTGAGACGTGGACGTAGACATGCGAGAGTGCGTCATTCCGGACGTTGGTGAGGATGGAGTTGAGACGTGGCCATAGACATGTGAGAGTGCGTCATTCCGGAAGTTGGTGAGGATGGAGTTGAGACCTGGGAGTAGACATGTGAGAGTGCGTCATTCCGGACGTTGGTCAGGATGGAGCTGAGACGTGGAAGTCGACATGGGAGAGTGCGTCATTACGGAAGTTCGTCAGGATGGAGCTGAGACGTGGAAGTCGACATGGGAGAGTGCGTCATTCCGGACGTTGGTCAGGATGGAGCTGAGACGTGGAAATCGACATGGGAGAGTGCGTCATTCCGGACGTTGGTCAGGATGGAGCTGAGACGTGGAAGTTGACATGGGAGAGTGCGTCATTCCGGACGTTGGTCAGGATGGAACTGAGACGTGGAAGTCGACATGGGAGAGTGCGTCATTCCGGACGTTGGTCAGGATGGCCTGAGACGTGGAGGTCGACATGGGAGAGTGCGTCATTCCGGACGTTGGTCAGGATGGAGTTGAGTCGCGCAAGTAGACATGCGAGAATGCGTAATTCCGGACGTTGGTCAGGCTGGAGTTGAGACGCGGAAGTAGACATGCGAGAGTGCGTTATTCTGGACGTTGGTCAGGTTGGAGTAAAGACGCGGAAGAAGACATCCGAGAGTGCGTCATTCCGGACGTTGGTCAGGATGGAGCTGAGAGGCAGAAGTAGACATGGGAGAGTGCGACGTTCCAGACATTGGTCAGGATGGAGTTGAGACGCGGAAGTACACATGTGAGAGTGCGTCGTTCCAGACGTTGCTCACGATGGAGTTGTGATGTTGGTGAGACATGGAAGTAGACATGTGAGAGTGTGTCATTCCAGACGTTGGTGAGGATGGAGTTGTGACATGGAAACAGACATGTGAGAGTGCGTCATTCCGGACGTTGGTCAGGATGGAGCTGAGACGCAGAAGTAGACATGGGAGAGAGCGTCGTTCCAGACGTTGGTCAGGATGGAGCTGAGACGCGGAAGTAGACATGTGAGAATGCGTCATTCCGGACGTTGGTCAGGATGGAGTTGAGACGTGGAAGTAGACATGGGTGAGTGCGTCATTCCGGACGTTGCTCAGAATGGAGTTCAGACGTGAAGTAGACATGTGAGAGTGCATCATTCCGGACGTTGGTTAGGATGGAGCTGAGACGTGGAAGTAGACATAGGAGAGTGCGTCATTCCGGACGTTGGTCAGGATGGAGCTGAGACGTGGAAGTAGACATGTGAGAGTGCGTCATTCCGGGCGTTGGTTAGGATGGCGCTGAGACGTTGAACTAGACATGTGAGAGTACGTCATGCCGGGCGTTGGTCAGGAAGGTGTTGAGACGTGGAAGTCGACATGGGAGAGTGCGTCATTCCGGACGTTGGTCAGGATGGATTTGAGACGTGGAATTAGACATGGGAGAGTGCGTCATTCCAGACGTTGGTCAGGATGGCGTTGAGACGTGGAAGTGGACATGGGAGAGTGCGTCATTCCGGACGTTGGTCAGGATGGAGCTGAGACGTGGAAGTAGACCTGTGAGAGTGCGTCATTCCGGACGTTGGTCAGGATGGAGCTGAGACGTGGAAGTCGACATGGGAGAGTGCGTCATTCCGGACGTTGGTCAGGATGGAGCTGAGACGTGGAAGTCGACATGGGAGAGTGCGTCATTCCGGACGTTGGTCAGGATGGAGCTGAGACGTGGAAGTCGACATGGGAGAGTGCGTCATTCCGGACGTTGGTCAGGATGGAGCTGAGACGTGGAAGTCGACATGGGAGAGTGCGTCATTCCGGACGTTGGTCAGGATGGAGCTGAGACGTGGAAGTCGGCATGGGAGAGTGCGTCATTCCGGACGTTGGTCAGGATGGAGCTGAGACGTGGAAGTCGACATGGGAGAGTGCGTCATTCCGGACGTTGGTCAGGATGGAGCTGAGACGTGGAAGTCGACATGGGAGAGTGCGTCATTCCGGACGCTGGTCAGGATGGAGCTGAGACGTGGAAGTAGACATGGGAGAGTGCGTCATTCCGGACGTTGCTCACGATGGAGTTGTGATGTTGGTGAGACATGGAAGTAGACATGGGAGAATGCATCATTCCGGACGTTGGTCAGGATGGAGTTGAGACGTAGAAGTAGACATGGGAGAGTGCGTCATTCCGGACATTGGTCAGGATGGAGTTGAGACCTGTAAGTAGATATGTGAGAGTGCGTCATTCCGGACGTTGGTCAGTATGCAGTTGAGACATGTAAGTACATATGTGAGAGTTCATCATTTCAGACGTTGGTCAGGATAGAGTTGTGACATGGACGTAGACATGTGAGAGTGCGTCATTCCGGACATTGGTCACGATGGAGTTGAGACATGGAAGTAGACATGTGAGAGGGTGTCATTCCGGACGTTGGTCAGGATGGAGCTGAGACGCGGAAGTAGACATGTGAGAATGCGTCATTCCGGACGTTGGTCAGGATGGAGTTGAGACGTGGAAGTAGACATGGGTGAGTGCGTCATTCCGGACGTTGCTCAGAATGGAGTTCAGACGTGAAGTAGACATGTGAGAGTGCATCATTCCGGACGTTGGTTAGGATGGAGCTGAGACGTGGAAGTAGACATAGGAGAGTGCGTCATTCCGGACGTTGGTCAGGATGGAGCTGAGACGTGGAAGTAGACATGTGAGAGTGCGTCATTCCGGGCGTTGGTTAGGATGGCGCTGAGACGTTGAACTAGACATGTGAGAGTACGTCATGCCGGGCGTTGGTCAGGAAGGTGTTGAGACGTGGAAGTCGACATGGGAGAGTGCGTCATTCCGGACGTTGGTCAGGATGGATTTGAGACGTGGAATTAGACATGGGAGAGTGCGTCATTCCAGACGTTGGTCAGGATGGCGTTGAGACGTGGAAGTGGACATGGGAGAGTGCGTCATTCCGGACGTTGGTCAGGATGGAGCTGAGACGTGGAAGTAGACCTGTGAGAGTGCGTCATTCCGGACGTTGGTCAGGATGGAGCTGAGACGTGGAAGTCGACATGGGAGAGTGCGTCATTCCGGACGTTGGTCAGGATGGAGCTGAGACGTGGAAGTCGACATGGGAGAGTGCGTCATTCCGGACGTTGGTCAGGATGGAGCTGAGACGTGGAAGTCGACATGGGAGAGTGCGTCATTCCGGACGTTGGTCAGGATGGAGCTGAGACGTGGAAGTCGACATGGGAGAGTGCGTCATTCCGGACGTTGGTCAGGATGGAGCTGAGACGTGGAAGTCGGCATGGGAGAGTGCGTCATTCCGGACGTTGGTCAGGATGGAGCTGAGACGTGGAAGTCGACATGGGAGAGTGCGTCATTCCGGACGTTGGTCAGGATGGAGCTGAGACGTGGAAGTCGACATGGGAGAGTGCGTCATTCCGGACGCTGGTCAGGATGGAGCTGAGACGTGGAAGTAGACATGGGAGAGTGCGTCATTCCGGACGTTGCTCACGATGGAGTTGTGATGTTGGTGAGACATGGAAGTAGACATGGGAGAATGCATCATTCCGGACGTTGGTCAGGATGGAGTTGAGACGTAGAAGTAGACATGGGAGAGTGCGTCATTCCGGACATTGGTCAGGATGGAGTTGAGACCTGTAAGTAGATATGTGAGAGTGCGTCATTCCGGACGTTGGTCAGTATGCAGTTGAGACATGTAAGTACATATGTGAGAGTTCATCATTTCAGACGTTGGTCAGGATAGAGTTGTGACATGGACGTAGACATGTGAGAGTGCGTCATTCCGGACATTGGTCACGATGGAGTTGAGACATGGAAGTAGACATGTGAGAGGGTGTCATTCCGGACGTTGGTCAGGATGGAGTTGAGACGTGGACGTAGACATGTGAGAGTACGTCATTCCGGACATTGGTCAGGATGGAGATGAGACGTGGACGTAGACATTTGAGAGAGCGTCATTCTGGACGTTGGTCAGGATGGAGTTGAGACGTGGACGTAGACATGTGAGAATGCGTCATTCCGGACGTTGGTGAGAATGGAGTTGAGACGTGGCCATAGACATGTGAGAGTGCGTCATTCCGGACGTTGGTGAGGATGGAGTTGAGACCTGGGAGTACACTTGTGAGAGTGCGTCATTCCGGACATTGGTCAGGATGGAGCTGAGGCGTGGAAGTAGACAAGTGAGAGTGGGTCATTCCGGACGTTGGTCAGGGTGGAGCTGAGACGTGGAAGTAGACATGTGAGAGTGGGTCATTCCGGACGTTGGTCAGGATGGAGCTGAGACGTGGAATTCGACATGGGAGAGTGCGTCATTCCGGACGTTGGTCAGGATGGAGCTGAGACGTGGAAGTCGACATGGGAGAGTGCGTCATTCCGGACGTTGGTGAGGATGGAGCTGAGACGTGCAAGTCGACATGGGAGAGTGCGTCATTCCGGACGTTGGTCAGGATGGAGCTGAGACGTGGAAGTCGACATGGGAGAGTGCGTCATTCCGGACGTTGGTCAGGATGGAGCTGAGACGTGGAAGTCGACATGGGAGAGTGCGTCATTCCGGACGTTGGTCAGGATGGAGCTGAGACGTGGAAGTCGACATAGGAGAGTGCGTCATTCCGGACATTGTTCAGGATGGAGCTGATACGTGGAAGTCGACATGGGAGAGTGCGTCATTCCGGACATTGTTCAGGATGGAGCTCAGACGTGGAAGTCGACATGGGAGAGTGCGTCATTCCGGACGTTGGTCAGGATGGAGCTGAGACGTGGAAGTCGACATGGGAGAGTGCGTCATTACGGACGTTGGTCAGGATGGAGCTGAGACGTGGAAGTCGACATGGGAGAGTGCGTCATTCCGGACGTTGGTCAGGATGGAGCTGAGACGTGGAAGTAGACCTGTGAGAGTGCGTCATTCCGGACGTTGGTCAGGATGGAGCTGAGACGTGGAAGTCGACATGGGAGAGTGCGTCATTCCGGACGTTGGTCAGGATGGAGCTGAGACGTGGAAGTCGACATGGGAGAGTGCGTCATTCCGGACGTTGGTCAGGATGGAGCTGAGACGTGGAAGTCGACATGGGAGAGTGCGTCATTCCGGACGTTGGTCAGGATGGAGCTGAGACGTGGAAGTCGACATGGGAGAGTGCGTCATTCCGGACGTTGGTCAGGATGGAGCTGAGACGTGGAAGTCGGCATGGGAGAGTGCGTCATTCCGGACGTTGGTCAGGATGGAGCTGAGATGTGGAAGTCGACATGGGAGAGTGCGTCATTCCGGACGTTGGTCAGGATGGAGCTGAGACGTGGAAGTCGACATGGGAGAGTGCGTCATTCCGGACGCTGGTCAGGATGGAGCTGAGACGTGGAAGTAGACATGGGAGAGTGCGTCATTCCGGACGTTGCTCACGATGGAGTTGTGATGTTGGTGAGACATGGAAGTAGACATGGGAGAATGCATCATTCCGGACGTTGGTCAGGATGGAGTTGAGACGTAGAAGTAGACATGGGAGAGTGCGTCATTCCGGACATTGGTCAGGATGGAGTTGAGACCTGTAAGTAGATATGTGAGAGTGCGTCATTCCGGACGTTGGTCAGTATGCAGTTGAGACATGTAAGTACATATGTGAGAGTTCATCATTTCAGACGTTGGTCAGGATAGAGTTGTGACATGGACGTAGACATGTGAGAGTGCGTCATTCCGGAAATTGGTCACGATGGAGTTGAGACATGGAAGTAGACATGTGAGAGGGTGTCATTCCGGACGTTGGTCAGGATGGAGTTGAGACGTGGACGTAGACATGTGAGAGTACGTCATTCCGGACATTGGTCAGGATGGAGATGAGACGTGGACGTAGACATTTGAGAGAGCGTCATTCTGGACGTTGGTCAGGATGGAGTTGAGACGTGGACGTAGACATGTGAGAATGCGTCATTCCGGACGTTGGTGAGGATGGAGTTGAGACGTGGCCATAGACATGTGAGAGTGCGTCATTCCGGACGTTGGTGAGGATGGAGTTGAGACCTGGGAGTACACTTGTGAGAGTGCGTCATTCCGGACATTGGTCAGGATAGAGCTGAGACGTGGAAGTCGACATGGGAGAGTGCGTCATTACGGACGTTGGTCAGGATGGAGCTGAGACGTGGAAGTAGACATGTGAGAGTGGGTCATTCCGGACGTTGGTCAGGATGGAGCTGAGACGTGGAAGTCGACATGGGAGAGTGCGTCATTCCGGACGTTGGTGAGGATGGAGCTGAGACGTGCAAGTCGACATGGGAGAGTGCGTCATTCCGGACGTTGGTCAGGATGGAGCTGAGACGTGGAAGTCGACATGGGAGAGTGCGTCATTCCGGACGTTGGTCAGGATGGAGCTGAGACGTGGAAGTCGACATGGGAGAGTGCGTCATTCCGGACGTTGGTCAGGATGGAGCTGAGACGTGGAAGTCGACATGGGAGAGTGCGTCATTCCGGACATTGTTCAGGATGGAGCTGATACGTGGAAGTCGACATGGGAGAGTGCATCATTCCGCACGTTGGTCAGGATGGAGCTGAGACGTGGAAGTAGACATGGGAGAGTGCGTCATTCCGGACGTTGGTCAGGATGGAGTTGTGATGTTGGTGAGACCTGTAAGTAGATATGAGAGAGTGCGTCATTCCGGAGGTTGGTCAGGATGGAGTTGAGACTTAGAAATAGGAATGGGAGAGTGAGTCATTCCGGACGTTGGTCCGGAAAGAGTTGAGACGTGGAAGTAGACATGTGAGAGTGCGTCATTCCGGAAGTTGGTCAGGATGGAGTTGATACGTGGTCGTGGACAAGAGAGTACCTCATTCCGAATGTTGGTCAGGATGGAGTTGAGACGTGGAAGTAGACATGTGAGAGTGCGTCATTCCGGACGTTGCTCACGAAGGAGTTGTGATGTTGGTGAGACATGGAAGTAGACATGGGAGAGTGCGTCATTCCGGACGTTGGTCAGGTTGGAGTTGACACGTAGAAGTAGACATGTGAGAGTGCGTCATTCCGAACATTGGTCAGGATTGCGTTGACACGTGGATGTAGACATGCGAGAGTGCGTCATTCTGGACGTTGGTCAGGATGGAGTTGAGACGTGGACGTAGACATGCGAGAGTGCGTCATTCCGGACGTTGGTGAGGATGGAGTTGAGACGTGGCCATAGACATGTGAGAGTGCGTCATTCCGGAAGTTGGTGAGGATGGAGTTGAGACCTGGGAGTAGACATGTGAGAGTGCGTCATTCCGGACGTTGGTCAGGATGGAGCTGAGACGTGGAAGTCGACATGGGAGAGTGCGTCATTACGGAAGTTCGTCAGGATGGAGCTGAGACGTGGAAGTCGACATGGGAGAGTGTGTCATTCCGGACGTTGGTCAGGATGGAGCTGAGACGTGGAAATCGACATGGGAGAGTGCGTCATTCCGGACGTTGGTCAGGATGGAGCTGAGACGTGGAAGTCGACATGGGAGAGTGCGTCATTCCGGACGTTGGTCAGGATGGAGCTGAGACGTGGAATTCGACATGGGAGAGTGCGTCATTCCGGACGTTGGTCAGGATGGAGCTGAGACGTGGAAGTCGACATGGGAGAGTGCGTCATTCCGGACGTTGGTGAGGATGGAGCTGAGACGTGCAAGTCGACATGGGAGAGTGCGTCATTCCGGACGTTGGTCAGGATGGAGCTGAGACGTGGAAGTCGACATGGGAGAGTGCGTCATTCCGGACGTTGGTCAGGATGGAACTGAGACGTGGAAGTCGACATGGGAGACTGCGTCATTCCGGACGTTGGTCAGGATGGAGCTGAGACGTGGAAGTCGACATGGGAGAGTGCGTCATTCCGGACATTGTTCAGGATGGAGCTGATACGTGGAAGTCGACATGGGAGAGTGCATCATTCCGCACGTTGGTCAGGATGGAGCTGAGACGTGGAAGTAGACATGGGAGAGTGCGTCATTCCGGACGTTGGTCAGGATGGAGTTGTGATGTTGGTGAGACATGGAAGTAGACATGGGAGAGTGCATCATTCCGGACGTTGGTCAGGATGGAGTTGAGACGTAGAAGTAGACATGGATAGCGCGTCATTCCGGACGTTGGTCAGGATGGAGCTGAGACGTGGAAGTAGACATGGGAGAGTGCGTCATTCCGGACGTTGGTCAGGATGGAATTGAGACCTGTAAGTAGATATGAGAGAGTGCGTCATTCCGGAGGTTGGTCAGGATGGAGTTGAGACTTAGAAATAGGAATGGGAGAGTGAGTCATTCCGGACGTTGGTCCGGAAAGAGTTGAGACGTGGAAGTAGACATGTGAGAGTGCGTCATTCCGGAAGTTGGTCAGGATGGAGTTGATACGTGGTCGTGGACAAGAGAGTACCTCATTCCGAATGTTGGTCAGGATGGAGTTGAGATGTGGAAGTAGACATGTGAGAGTGCGTCATTCCGGACGTTGCTCACGAAGGAGTTGTGATGTTGGTGAGACATGGAAGTAGACATGGGAGAGTGCGTCATTCCGGACGTTGGTCAGGTTGGAGTTGACACGTAGAAGTAGACATGTGAGAGTGCGTCATTCCGAACATTGGTCAGGATTGCGTTGACACGTGGATGTAGACATGCGAGAGTGCGTCATTCTGGACGTTGGTCAGGATGGAGTTGAGACGTGGACGTAGACATGCGAGAGTGCGTCATTCCGGACGTTGGTGAGGATGGAGTTGAGACGTGGCCATAGACATGTGAGAGTGCGTCATTCCGGAAGTTGGTGAGGATGGAGTTGAGACCTGGGAGTAGACATGTGAGAGTGCGTCATTCCGGACGTTGGTCAGGATGGAGCTGAGACGTGGAAGTCGACATGGGAGAGTGCGTCATTACGGAAGTTCGTCAGGATGGAGCTGAGACGTGGAAGTCGACATGGGAGAGTGCGTCATTCCGGACGTTGGTCAGGATGGAGCTGAGACGTGGAAATCGACATGGGAGAGTGCGTCATTCCGGACGTTGGTCAGGATGGAGCTGAGACGTGGAAGTTGACATGGGAGAGTGCGTCATTCCGGACGTTGGTCAGGATGGAACTGAGACGTGGAAGTCGACATGGGAGAGTGCGTCATTCCGGACGTTGGTCAGGATGGCCTGAGACGTGGAGGTCGACATGGGAGAGTGCGTCATTCCGGACGTTGGTCAGGATGGAGTTGAGTCGCGCAAGTAGACATGCGAGAATGCGTAATTCCGGACGTTGGTCAGGCTGGAGTTGAGACGCGGAAGTAGACATGCGAGAGTGCGTTATTCTGGACGTTGGTCAGGTTGGAGTAAAGACGCGGAAGAAGACATCCGAGAGTGCGTCATTCCGGACGTTGGTCAGGATGGAGCTGAGAGGCAGAAGTAGACATGGGAGAGTGCGACGTTCCAGACATTGGTCAGGATGGAGTTGAGACGCGGAAGTACACATGTGAGAGTGCGTCGTTCCAGACGTTGCTCACGATGGAGTTGTGATGTTGGTGAGACATGGAAGTAGACATGTGAGAGTGTGTCATTCCAGACGTTGGTGAGGATGGAGTTGTGACATGGAAACAGACATGTGAGAGTGCGTCATTCCGGACGTTGGTCAGGATGGAGCTGAGACGCAGAAGTAGACATGGGAGAGAGCGTCGTTCCAGACGTTGGTCAGGATGGAGCTGAGACGCGGAAGTAGACATGTGAGAATGCGTCATTCCGGACGTTGGTCAGGATGGAGTTGAGACGTGGAAGTAGACATGGGTGAGTGCGTCATTCCGGACGTTGCTCAGAATGGAGTTCAGACGTGAAGTAGACATGTGAGAGTGCATCATTCCGGACGTTGGTTAGGATGGAGCTGAGACGTGGAAGTAGACATAGGAGAGTGCGTCATTCCGGACGTTGGTCAGGATGGAGCTGAGACGTGGAAGTAGACATGTGAGAGTGCGTCATTCCGGGCGTTGGTTAGGATGGCGCTGAGACGTTGAACTAGACATGTGAGAGTACGTCATGCCGGGCGTTGGTCAGGAAGGTGTTGAGACGTGGAAGTCGACATGGGAGAGTGCGTCATTCCGGACGTTGGTCAGGATGGATTTGAGACGTGGAATTAGACATGGGAGAGTGCGTCATTCCAGACGTTGATCAGGATGGCGTTGAGACGTGGAAGTGGACATGGGAGAGTGCTTCATTCCGGACGTTGGTCAGGATGGAGATGAGACGTGAAAGTAGACATGTGAGAGTGCGTCATTCCGGACGTTAGTCAGGATGTAGTTGAGACGAGGAAGTAGACATGGGAGAGTGCGTCATTCCGGACTTTGGTCAGGATGGAGTTCTGATGTTGGTGAGACAGGGAAGTAGATACGTGAGAGTGCGTCATTCGGGATGTTGGTCAGGATGGAGTTGATACGTGGAAGGAGACACGTGAGAGTGCGTCATTCCGGACGTTGGTCAGGATGGAGTAGACACGTGGACGTAGACAGACATTTGAGAGTGCGTCATTCCGGACGTTGGTCAGGATGGAGTTGAGACGTGGAAGTAGACATGCGAGAGTGCGTCATTCCGGACGTTGGTCAGGATGGAGTTGAAACGTGGAAGTAGACATGTGAGAGTGCGTCATTCCGGACGTTGGTCAGGATGGTGTTGAGACGTGGAAGTAGACATGCGAGAGTGCGTCATGCTGGACGTTGGTCAGGATAGAATTGAGACGTCGAAGTAGACATGGGAGAGTGAGTCATTCCGGACGTTGGTCAGGATGGAGTTCAGACGCGGCTGTAGACATGCGAGAGTGCGTCATTCCGGACGTTGGTCAGTATGGAGTTGAGACGCAGAAGTAGACATGCGAGGGTGCGTCATTCCGGACGTTGGTCAGGATGGAGCTGAGACGCAGAAGTAGACATGTGAGAGTGCGTCGTTCCAGACGTTGCTCACGATGGAGTTGTGATGTTGGTGAGACATGGAAGTAGACATGTGAGAGTGTGTCATTCCGGACGTTGGTCAGGATGGAGTTGAGACATGGAAACAGACATTTGAGAGTGCGCCATTACGGACGTTGGCGAGGTTGGAGTTGAGACGTGGAAGTAGACATGTGAGAATGCGTCATTCCGGATGTTGGTCAGGATGGAGTTGAAACATGGACGTAGACATGTGAGAGTGCCTCATTCCGGACATTGGTCAGGATGGAATTGAGACATGGACGTAGACATGTGAGAGTGCGTCATTCCGGACTTTGGTCAGGAAGGAGTTGAGACATGGACGTAGACATCTGAGAGTGCGTCATTCCGGACGATGGTCAGGATGGAGTTGTGATGTTGGTGAGACATGGAAGTAGACATGTAAGAGTGCATCATTCCGGACGTTGGTCAGGATGGAGTTGAGACGTCGAAGTAGACATGTGAGAGTGCGTCATTCCGGAAGCTGGTCAGGATGGAGTTGGGACATGGAAGGAGAAATGTGAGAGTGCGTCATTCCAGACGTTGGTCAGGATGGAGTTGAGATATGGAAGTAGATATGTGAGAGTGCGTCATTCCGGACATCGGTCAGGATGGAATTGAGACGTGGAAGTAGATATGTGAGAGCGCGTCATTCCGGAAGTCGGTCAGGATGGAGTTGAGACGTGGAAGTAGATATGTGAGAGTGCGTCATTCCGGACGTCGGTCAGGATGGAGTTGAGACGTGGAAGTAGACATGTGTGAGTGCGTCATTCCGGACGTCGGTCAGGATGGAGTTGAGACGTGGAAGTCGACATGGGAGAGTGCGTCATTCCGGACGTAGGTCAGGATGGAGCTGAGACGTGGAAGTAGACATGTGAGAGTGCGTCATTCCGGACGTTGGTCAGGATGGTGTTGAGACGTGGAAGTAGACATGGGAGAGTGCGTCATTCCGGACGTTGGTCAGGATGCAGTTGAGACGTGGAAGTAGACATGGGAGAGTGCGTCATTCCGGACGTTGGTCAGGATGGATTTGAGACGTGGAAGTAGACATGTGAGAGTGCGTCATTCCGGACGTTGGTCAGGATGGAGTTGAGACGTGGAAGTAGACATGGGAGAGTGCGTCATTCCGGACGTTGGTCAGGATGGAGCTGAGACGTGGAAGTAGACATAGGAGAGTGCGTCATTCCGGACGTTGGTCAGGATGGAGCTGAGACGTGGAAGTAGTCATGTGAGAGTGCGTCATTCCGGGCGTTGGACAGGATGGAGCTTAGACGTGGAAGTAGACATGTGAGAGTACGTCATGCCGGGCGTTGGTCAGGTTGGTGTTGAGACGTGGACGTCGACATGTGAGAGTTCGTCATTCCAGACGTTCGTCAGGATGGAGTTGAGATGTGGAAGTAGACGTGTGAGAGAGCGTCATTCTGGACGTTGGTCAGGATGGAGCTGAGACGTGGAAGTAGATATGTGAGAGTGCGTCATTCCGGACGTTGGTCAGCATGCAGTTGAGACATGTAAGTACATATCTGCGAGTTCATCATTCCGGACGTTGGTCAGGATGGAGTTGAGACATGTAAGTAGATATGTGAGAGTGCGTCATTCCGTTCGTTGGTCAGGATGGAGTTGAGACGTGGACGTAGACATGCGAAAGTGCGTTATTCCGGACGTTGGTCCGGATGGAATTCAGGCGAGGAAGTAGACATGCGAGAGTGCGTCATTCCGGAAGTTGGTCCGGATGGAGTTGAGACATGGAAGTAGATATGTGAGAGTGTGTCTTTCCGGACGGTGGTCAGGATGCAGTTGTGATGTTGGTGAGATATGGAAGCAGACATGTGAGAGTGTGTCATTCCGGACGTTGTTCAAGATGGAGTTAGACGTCGAAGTAGAAATGGGAGAGTGCGTCATTCCGGACGTTGGTCAGGATGGAGTTGAGTCACGCAAGTAGACATGCGAGAGTGCGTAATTCCGGACGTTGGTCAGGCTGGAGTTGAGACGTGGAAGTAGACATGCGAGAGTGCGTTATTCTGGACGTTGGTCAGGTTGGAGTAAAGACGCGGAAGAAGACATCCGAGAGTGTGTCATTCCGGACGTTGGTCAGGATGGAGTTGAGACGCGGAAGTAGACATGCGAGAGTGCGTCATTCCGGACGTTGGACAGGATGGAGCTGAGAGGCAGAAGTAGACATGGGAGAGTGCGACGTTCCAGACGTTGGTCAGGATGGAGTTGAGACGCGGAAGTAGACATGTGAGAGTGCGTCGTTCCAGACGTTGCTCACGATGGAGTTGTGATGTTGGTGAGACATGGAAGTAGACATGTGGGAGTGTGTCATTCCGGACGTTGGTGAGGATGGAGTTGAGACATGGAAACAGACATGTGAGAGTGCGTCATTCTGTACGTTGGTCACTTTGGAGTTGAGACGTGGAAGTAGACATGTGAGAATGCATCATTCCGGATGTTCGTCACGATGGAGTTGAGACATGGATGTAGACATGTCAGAGTGCGTCATTCCGGACGTTGGTCAGAATGGACTTGAGACATGGACGTAGACATGTGAGAGTGCCTCATTCCGGACATTGGTCAGGATGGAGTTGAGACATGGACGTAGACATGTGAGAGTGCGTCATTCCGGACGTTGGTCACGATGGAGATCAGACATGGAAGTAGACATGTGAGAGTGCGTCATTCCGGATGTTGATCAGGATGGAGTTGAGACATGGAAGTAGACATGTGAGTGTGCGTCATTCCGGACGTTGGTCAGGATGGAGTTGAGACATAGAAGTAGACATGTCAGAGTGCGTCATTCAGGACGTTGGTCAGGATGGAGTTGAGACGTGGACTTAGACATGTGAGAGTGCGTCATTCCGGACGTTGGTCAGGCTGGAGTTGAGATGTAGACGTAGACATGTGAGAGTTCGGCATTCCGGACGTTCGTCAGGATGGAGTTGAGACGTGGAAGTAGACATGTGAGAGTGCGTCATTCTGGACGTTGGTCAGGATGGAGCTGAGACGTGGAAGTAGATATCTTAGAGTGCGTCATTCCGGAAGTTGGTCAGCATGCAGTTTAGACATGTAAGTACATATCTGCGAGTTCATCATTCCGGACGTTGGTCAGGATGGAGTTGAGACGTGGACGTAGACATGTGAGAGTGCGTCATTCCGGACATTGGTAAAGATGGAGTTGAGACATGGAAGTAGACATCTGAGAGTGCGTCATTCCGGACGTTTGTCAGGATGGAGTTGAGACATGTAAGTACATACGTGAGAGTGCGTCATTCCGTTCGTTGGTCAGGATGGAGTTGAGACATGGACGTAGACATGCGAGAGTGCGTCATTCCGGAGGTTGGTCCGGATGGAATTGAGGCGAGGAAGTAGACATGCGAGAGTGCGTCATTCCGGAAGTTGGTCAGAATGGAGTTGAGACATGGAAGTAGATATGTGAGAGTGTGTCTTTCCGGACGGTGTCAGGATGCAGTTGTGATGTTGGTGAGACATGGAAGTAGACATGTGAGAGTGCGTCATTCCGAACGTTGGTCAGGATGGAGTTGAGACGTCGAAGTAGACATGGGAGAGTGCGTCATTCCGGATGTTGGTCAGGATGGAGCTGAGAGGCAGAAGTAGACATGTGAGAGTGCGTCGTTCCAGACGTTGCTCACGATGGAGTTGTGATGTTGGTGAGACATGGAAGTAGACATGTGAGAGTGTGTCATTCCGGACGTTGGTGAGGATGGAGTTGAGACATGGAAACAGACATGTGAGAGTGCGTCATTCTGGACGTTGGTCACATTGGAGTTGAGACGTGGAAGTAGACATGTGAGAATGCGTCATTCCGGATGTTCGTCACGATGGAGTTGAGACATGGATGTAGACATGTCAGAGTGCGTCATTCCGGACGTTGGTCAGAATGGACTTGAGACATGGACGTAGACATGTGAGAGTGCCTCATTCCGGACATTGGTCAGGATGGAGTTGAGACATGGACGTAGACATGTGAGAGTGCGTCATTCCGGACGTTGGTCACGATGGAGATCAGACATGGAAGTAGACATGTGAGAGTGCGTCATTCCGGACGTTGGTCAGGATGGAGTTGAGACATAGAAGTAGACATGTCAGAGTGCGTCATTCAGGACGTTGGTCAGGATGGAGTTGAGACGTGGACTTAGACATGTGAGAGTGCGTCATTCCGGACGTTGGTCAGGCTGGAGTTGAGATGTAGACGTAGACATGTGAGAGTTCGGCATTCCGGACGTTCGTCAGAATGGAGTTGAGACGTGGAAGTAGACATGTGAGAGTGCGTCATTCTGGACGTTGGTCAGGATGGAGCTGAGACGTGGAAGTAGATATCTTAGAGTGCGTCATTCCGGAAGTTGGTCAGCATGCAGTTTAGACATGTAAGTACATATCTGCGAGTTCATCATTCCGGACGTTGGTCAGGATGGAGTTGAGACGTGGACGTAGACATGTGAGAGTGCGTCATTCCGGACATTGGTAAAGATGGAGTTGAGACATGGAAGTAGACATCTGAGAGTGCGTCATTCCGGACGTTTGTCAGGATGGAGTTGAGACATGTAAGTACATACGTGAGAGTGCGTCATTCCGTTCGTTGGTCAGGATGGAGTTGAGACGTGGACGTAGACATGCGAGAGTGCGTCATTCCGGAGGTTGGTCCGGATGGAATTGAGGCGAGGAAGTAGACATGCGAGAGTGCGTCATTCCGGAAGTTGGTCAGAATGGAGTTGAAACATGGAAGTAGATATGTGAGAGTGTGTCTTTCCGGACGGTGTCAGGATGCAGTTGTGATGTTGGTGAGACATGGAAGTAGACATGTGAGAGTGCGTCATTCCGAACGTTGGTCAGGATGGAGTTGAGACGTCGAAGTAGACATGGGAGAGTGCGTCATTCCGGATGTTGGTCAGGATGGAGCTGAGAGGCAGAAGTAGACATGTGAGAGTGCGTCGTTCCAGACGTTGCTCACGATGGACTTGTGATGTTGGTGAGACATGGAAGTAGACATGTGAGAGTGTGTCATTCCGGACGTTGGTGAGGATGGAGTTGAGACATGGAAACAGACATGTGAGAGTGCGTCATTCTGGACGTTGGTCACTTTGGAGTTGAGACGTGGAAGTAGACATGTGAGAATGCGTCATTCCGGATGTTCGTCACGATGGAGTTGAGACATGGATGTAGACATGTCAGAGTGCGTCATTCCGGACGTTGGTCAGAATGGACTTGAGACATGGACGTAGACATGTGAGAGTGCCTCATTCCGGACATTGGTCAGGATGGAGTTGAGACATGGACGTAGACATGTGAGAGTGCGTCATTCCGGACGTTGGTCACGATGGAGATCAGACATGGAAGTAGACATGTGAGAGTGCGTCATTCCGGATGTTGATCAGGATGGAGTTGAGACATGGAAGTAGACATGTGAGTGTGCGTCATTCCGGACGTTGGTCAGGATGGAGTTGAGACATAGAAGTAGACATGTCAGAGTGCGTCATTCAGGACGTTGGTCAGGATGGAGTTGAGACGTGGACGTAGACATGTGAGAGTGCGTCATTCCGGACGTTGGTCAGGCTGGAGTTGAGATGTAGACGTAGACATGTGAGAGTTCGGCATTCCGGACGTTCGTCAGGATGGAGTTGAGACGTGGAATTAGACATGTGAGAGTGCGTCATTCTGGACGTTGGTCAGGATGGAGCTGAGACGTGGAAGTAGATATCTTAGAGTGCGTCATTCCGGACGTTGGTCAGGATGGAGTTGAGACATAGAAGTAGACATGTCAGAGTGCGTCATTCAGGACGTTGGTCAGGATGGAGTTGAGACGTGGACGTAGACATGTGAGAGTGCGTCATTCCGGGCGTTGGTCAGGCTGGAGTTGAGACGTGGACGTAGACATGTGAGAGTGCGTCATTCCGGACATTCGTAAAGATGGAGTTGAGACATGGAAGTAGACATGTGAGAGTGCGTCTTTCCGTTCGTTGGTCAGGATGGAGATGAGACGTGGACGTAGACATGCGAGAGTGCGTCATTCCGGAGGTTGGTCCGGATGGAATTGAGGCGAGGAAGTAGACATGCGAGAGTGCGTCATTCCGGAAGTTGGTCAGAATGGAGTTGAGACATGGAAGTAGATATGTGAGAGTGTGTCTTTCCGGACGGTGGTCAGGATGCAGTTGTGATGTTGGTGAGACATGGAAGTAGACATGTGAGAGTGCGTCATTCCGAACGTTGGTCAGGATGGAGTTGAGACGTCTAAGTAGACATGGGAGAGTGCGTCATTCCGGATGTTGGTCAGGATGGAGTTGAGACGCGCAAGTAGACATGCGAGAGTGCGTAATTCCGGACGTTGGTCAGGATGGAGTTGAGACGCGGAAGTAGACATGCGAGAGTGCGTCATTCCGGACGTTGGTCAGGATGGAGCTGAGACGCAGAAGTAGACATGTCAGAGTGCGTCATTCCGGACGTTGGTCAGAAGGGACTTGAGACATGGACGTAGACATGTGAGAGTGCCTCATTCCGGACATTGGTCAGGATGGAGTTGAGACATGGACGTAGACATGTGAGAGTGCGTCATTCCGGACGTTGGTCACGATGGAGATCAGACATGGAAGTAGACATGTGAGATTGCGTCATTCCGAACATTCGTGAGGATGGAGTTGAAACATGGATGTAGACATGTGAGAGTGCGTCATTCCGGATGTTGATCAGGATGGAGTTGAGACATGGAAGTAGACATGTGAGTGTGCGTCATTCCGGACGTTGGTCAGGATGGAGTTGAGACGAGGAAGTAGACATGTGAGAATGCGTCATTCCGGACGTTGGTCAGGATGGAATTGAGACGTGGAAGTAGACATGTGAGAGTGCGTCATTCCGGACGTTGGTCAGGATGGTGTCGAGACGTGGACGTAGACATGTGAGAGTGCGTCATTCCGGACGTTGGTCAGGCTGGAGTTGAGACGTGGACGTAGACATGTGAGAGTGCGTCATTCCGGACGTTGGTCAGGCTGGAGTTGAGACGTGGACGAGACATGTGAGAATTCGTCATTCCGGACGTTGGTCAGGATGGAGTTGAGACGTGGAAGCAGACATGTGAGAGTGCGTCATTCCGGACGTTGGTCAGGGTGGAGCTGAGACGTGGAAGTAGACATGGGAGAGTGCGTCATTCCGGACGTTTGTCAGGATGGAGTTGAGACATGTAAGTACATATCTGCGAGTTCATCATTCCGGATGTTGGTCAGGATGGAGTTCAGACGTGGACGTAGACATGTGAGAGTGCGTCATTCCTGACGTTGATCAGGATGGAGCTGAGACGAAAAAGTAGACATGGGCGAGTGCGTCGTTCCGGACGTTGGTCAGGATGGAACTGAGACGTGGAAGCAGACATGGGAGAGTGCGTCATTCTGGACGTTGGTCGGGATGGAGCTGATACGCGGAGGTAGATATGTGAGAGTGCATCATTCCTGACATTGGTCAAGATGGAGTTGAGACATGGAAGTAGATATGTGAGAGTGCGTCATTCCGTTCGTTGGTCAGGATGGAGTTGAGACGTGGACGTCGACATGCGAGAGTGCGTCATTCCGGACGTTGTTCCGGATGGAATTGAGGCGAGGAAGTAGACATGCGAGTGTGCGTCATTCCGGACGTTGGTCAGGATGGAGTTGAGACATGGAAGTAGATATATGAGAGTGTGTCTTTCCGGACGGTGGTCAGGATGCAGTTGTGATGTTGGAAAGACATGGAAGTAGACATGTGAGAGTGTGTAATTCCGGACGTTGTTCAAGATAGAGTTGAGACGTCGAAGTAGACATGGGAGAGTGCGTCATTCCGGACGTTGGTCGGGATGGAGTTGAGACCCGGAAGTAGACATGCGAGAGTGCGTCATTCCGGACGTTGGTCAGGTTGGAGTAGAGACGCGGAAGAAGACATCCGAGAGTGCGTCATTCCGGACGTTGGTCAGGATGGAGTTGAGACGCGGAAGTAGACATGCGAGAGTGCGTCATTCCGGACGTTGGTCAGGATGGAGCTGAGGCGCAGAAGTAGACATGGGAGAGTGCGTCGCTCCAGACATTGGTCAGGATGGAGTTGAGACATGGGAACAGACATGTGAGAGTGCGTCATTCTGGACGTTGGTCAGTTTGGATTTGAGACGTGGAAGTAGACATGTGAGAATGCGTCATTCCAGATGTTCGTCCGGATGGAGTTGCGACATGGAAGTTGACATGTCAGAGTGCGTCATTCCGGACGTTGGTCACGATGGAGATCAGACATGGAAGTAGACATGCGAGAGTGCGTCATTCCGGACGTTGGTCAGGATAGAATTGAGACGTCGAAGTAGACATGGGAGAGTGCGTCATTCCGGACGTTGGTCAGGATGGAGTTCAGATGCGGAAGTAGACATGCGAGAGTGCGTCATTCTGGACGTTGGTCAGGATGGAGTTGAGACGCGGAAGTAGACATGCGAGAGTGCGTCATTCCGGACGTTGGTCAAGATGGAGTTGAGACATGGAAGTAGACATGTAAGAGTGCGTCAATCCGGACGTTGGTCAAGATGGAGTTGAGACATAGAAGTAGACAAGTGTGAGTGCGTCATTCCGGACGTTTGTCAGGATGGAGTTGAGACATGTAAGTAGATATGTGAGAGTGCGTCATTCCGTTCGTTGGTCAGGATGGAGTTGAGACGTGGACGTAGACATGTGAGAGTGCCTCATTCAGGACGTTGGTCAGGATGGAGTTGAGACGTGAATGTAGACATGCGAGAGTGCGTCAATCCGGACGTTGGTCAGGATGGAGTTGAGACATGGAAGTAGACATGTGAGAGTGCGTCATTCCGGACGTTGGTCAGGATGGAGTTGAGACGTGGAAGTAGACATGCAAGAGTGCGTCATTCTGGACGTTGGTCAGGATAGAATTGAGACGTCGAAGTAGACATGGGAGAGTGCGTCATTCCGGACTTTGGTCAGGATGGAGTTCAGATGAGGAAGTAGACATGCGACAGTGCGTCTTTCCGGACGTTGGTCAGGATGGAGTTGAGACGCGGAAGTAGACATGCGAGAGTGCGTCATTCCGGACGTTCGTCAGGATGGAGTAGAGACGCGGAAGTAGACATGTGAGAGTGCGTCATTCCGGACGTTGTTCAGGATGGAGCTGAGACAAAAAAGTAGACATGGGCGAGTGCGTCGTTCCAGGCGTTGGTCAGGATGGAGCTGAGACGCGGAGGTAGACATGTGAGAGTGCGTCATTCCGGACGTTGGTCAGGATGGAGTTGAGACGTGGAAGTAGACATGGGAGAGTGCGTCATTTTGGACGTTGGTCAGGATGGAGTTGAGACATGGAAGTAGACATGTGAGAGTGCGTCATTCCGCACGTTGCTCAGAATGGAGCTCAGACGTGAAGTAGACATGTGAGAGGTGCGTCATTCCGGACGTTGGTCAGGATGGAGTTGAGACGTGGATGTAGACATGGGAGAGTGCGTCATTCCGGACGTTGGTCAGGGTGGAGCTGAGACGTGGAAGCAGACATGGGAGAGTGCGTCATTCTGGACGTTGGTTGGGTTGGAGCTGAGACGCGGAAGTAGATATGTGAGAGTGCGTCATTCCGGACATTGGTCAAGATGGAGTTGAGACATGGAAGTAGATATGTGAGAGTGCGTCATTCCTGACGTTGGTCAGGATGGAGCTGAGACGCAGAAGTAGACATGGGAGAGTGCGTCGTTCCAGACATTGGTCAGGATGGAGCTGAGACGCGGAAGTAGACATGTGAGAGTGCGTCGTTCCAGACGTTGCTCACGATGGAGTTGTGATGTTGGTGAGACATGGAAGTAGACATGTGAGAGTGCGTCATTCCGGACTTTGGTCAGGAAGGAGTTGAGCAATGGACGTAGACATGTGAGAGTGCGTCATTCCGGACGATGGTCAGGATGCAGTTGTGATGTTGGTGAGACCTGGAAGTAGACATGTGAGAGTGCATCATTCCGGACGTTGGTCAGGATGGAGTTGAGACATGGACGTAGACATGTGAGAGTGCCTCATTCCGGACATTGGTCAGGATGGAATTGAGACATGGACGTAGACATGTGAGAGTGCGTCATTCCGGACGTTGGTCAGGAAGGAGTTGAGACATGGACGTAGACATGCGAGAGTGCGTCATTCCGGACGATGGTCAGGATGGAGTTGTGATGTTGGTGAGACATGGAAGTAGACATGTGAGAGTGCATCATTCCGGACGTTGGTCAGGATGGAGTTGAGACGTCGAAGTAGACAGGTGAGAGTGCGTCATTCCGGAAGCTGGTCAGGATGGAGTTGGGACATGGAAGGAGAAATGTGAGAGTGCGTCATTCCAGACGTTGGTCAGGATGGAGTTGAGATATGGAAGTAGATATGTGAGAGTGCGTCATTCCGGACATCGGTCAGGATGGAGTTGAGACGCGGAAGTAGACATGCGAGAGTGCGTCATTCCGGACGTTGCTCAGGATGGAGCTGAGACGCAGAAGTAGACATTGGAGAGTGCGTCGTTCCAGACGTTGCTCACGATGGAGTTGTGATGTTGGTGAGACATGGAAGTAGACATGTGAGAGTGTGTCATTCCGGACGTTGGTCAGGATGTATTTGAGACATGGAAACAGACATGTGAGAGTGCGTCATTTTGGACATTGGTCAGTTTGGAGTTGAGACGTGGAAGTAGACATGTGAGAATGCGTCAATCCGGATGTTCGTCACGATGGAGTTGAGACATGGAAGAAGACATGTCAGAGTGCGTCATCCCGGACGTTGGTCAGAATGGACTTGAGACATAGACGTGGACATGTGAGAGTGCCTCATTCCGGACATTGGTCAGGATGGAGTTGAGACATGGACGTAGACATGTGAGAGTGCGTCATTCCGGACGTTGGTCACGATTGAGATCAGACATGGAAGTAGACATGTGAGAGTGCGTCATTCCGGACATTCGTGAGGATGGAGTTGAAACATGGACGTAGACATGTGAGAGTGCGTCAATCCGGATGTTGATCAGGATGGAGTTGAGACATGGAAGTAGACATGTGAGTTTGCGTCATTCCGGACGTTGGTCAGGAAGGAGTTGAGACATGGAAGTAGACATGTGAGAGTGCGTTATTCCGGACGTTGGTCAGGATGGAGTTGAGACATGTAAGTAGATATATGAGAGTGTGTCATTCCGGACGTTGGTCAGGATGGAGTTTGGACGTTGAAGTAGACATGTGAGAGTTCGTCATTCCGGACATTGGTCAGGATGGAGCTGAGACGCGGAAGTAGACATGTGAGAGTGTGTCGTTCCAGACGTTCCTCACGATGGAGTTGTGATGTTGGTGAGACATGGAAGTAGACATGTGAGAGTGTGTCATTCCAGACGTTGGTCAGGATGCAGTTGAGACATGGAAACAGACAGGTGAGAGTGCGTCATTGTGGACGTTGGTCAGTTTGGAGTTGAGAAGTGGAAGTAGAGATGTGAGAGTGCGTCATTCCGGACGTTGGACAGGATGGAGTTGAGCCATGTAAGTAGATATGTGAGAGTGTGTCATTCCGGACGTTGGTCAAGATGGAGTTGAGACGTGGAAGTAGACATGTGAGAGTTCGTCATTCCGTCATTGGTCAGGTTGGAGTTGAGACGTGGAAGTAGACATGTGAGAATGCGTCATTCCGGACGACTGGTCAGGATGGAGTTGAGACATGGAAGGAGACATGTGAGAGTGCGTCATTCCGGATGTTGGTCAGGATGGAGTTGAGACATCGACGTAGGCATGTGAGAGTGCGTCATTCCGGACATTGTTCAGGATGGAGTTGAGCCATGGAAGTAGATATGTGAGAGTGCGTCATTCAGGACGTTCGGTACGATAGAGTTGAGACGTGGAAGTAGACATGTTAGAGTGCGTCATTCCGGACGTTGGTCACGTTTGAGTTGAGACGTGGAAGTATACATGTGAGAGTGCGTCTTTCCGGACGTTGCTCACGATGGAGTTTAGACGTGGATGTAGACATGTGAGAGTGCGTGATTCCGGACGTTGGACAGGATGGAGTTGAGACGTGGACGTTAACATGTGAGAGTGCATCATTCCGGACGTCGGTCAGGATGGAGTTGTGATGTTGGTGAGACAGGGCAGTAGATATGTGAGAGTGCGTCATTCCGGATGTTGGTCAGGATGGAGTTGAGACGTGGAAGTAGACATGTGAGAGTGCGTCATTCCGGACGTTGGTCAGGATGCAGTAGACACGTGGACGTAGACATGTAAGACTGCGTCATTCCGGACGTTGGTCAGGATGGAGTTGAGACGTGGAAGTAGACATGCGAGAGTGCGTCATTCCGGACGTTGGTCAGGATGGAGTTGAGACGTGGAAGTAGACATGTGAGAGTGCGTCATTCCGGACGTTGGTCAGGATGGAGTTGAGACGTGGAAGTAGACATGCGAGAGTGCGTCATTCCGGACGTTGGTCAGGATAGAATTGAGACGTCGAAGTAGACATGGGAGGGTGCGTCGTTCCGGACGTTGGTCAGCATGGAGTTGAGACACGGAAGTAGACATGCGAGAGTGTGTCGTTCCAGGCGTTGATCAGGATGGAGCTGAGACGCGGAAGTAGACATGTGAGAGTGCGTCATTCCGGACGTTGGTCTGGATGGAGTTGAGACGTGGAAGTAGACATGGGAGAGTGCGTCATTCTGGACGTTGGTCAGGATGGAGTTCAGACGTGGAAGTAGACATGTGAGAGTGCGTCATTCCGGACGTTGCTCAGAATGGAGTTCAGACGTGAAGTAGACATGTGAGAGGTGCGTCATTCCGGACGTTGGTCAGGATGGAGTTGAGACGTGGACGTAGACATGTGAGAGTGCGTCATTCCAGACGTTGGTTAGGCTGGAGTTGAGACGTGGACGTAGACATGTGAGAGTTCGTCATTCCGGACGTTGGTCAGGATGGATTTGAGACATGGATGTAGACATGGGAGAGTGCGTCATTCCGGAAGTTGGTCAGGATGGAGCTGAGACGTGGAAGCAGACATGGGAGAGTGCGTCATTCTGGACGTTGGTCGGGATGGAGCTGAGTCGCGGAAGTAGATATGTGAGAGTGCGTCATTCCGGACATTGGTCAAGATGGAGTTGAGACATGGACGTAGATATGTGAGAGTGCGTCATTCCGTTCGTTGGTCAGGATGGAGTTGAGACGTGGACGTAGACATGCGAGAGTGTGTCTTTCCGGACGGTGGTCAGGATGCAGTAGTGATGTTGGTAAGACATGGAAGTAGACATGTGAGAAAGTGTAATTCCGGACGTTCTTCAAGATAGAGTTGAGACGTCGAATTAGACATGGGAGAGTGCGTCATTCCGGACGTTGGTCAGGATGGAGTTGAGACGCGGAAGTAGACATGCGAGAGTGCGTCATTCCGGACGTTGGTCAGGTTGGAGTAGAGACGCGGAAGAAGACCTCCGAGAGTGCGTCATTCCGGACGTTGGTCAGGATGGAGTTGAGACGCGGAAGTAGACATGCGAGAGTGCGTTATTCCGGACGTTGGTCAGGATGGAGCTGAGACGCAGAAGTAGACATGGGAGAGTGCGTCGTTCCAGACATTGGTCAGGATGGAGTTGAGACATGGGAACAGACATGTGAGAGTGCGTCATTCTGGACGTTGGTCAGTTTGGATTTGAGACGTGGAAGTAGACATGTGAGAGAGCGTCATTCCGGACGTTGGTCAGGATGGAGTTGAGACGTGGAAGTAGACATGCGAGAGTGCGTCATTCCGGACGTTGGTCAGGATAGAATTGAGACGTCGAAGTAGACATGGGAGAGTGCGTCATTCCGGACGTTGGTCAGGATGGAGTTCAGATGCGGAAGTAGACATGCGAGAGTGCGTCATTCTGGACGTTGGTCAGGATGGAGTTGAGACGCGGAAGTAGACATGCGAGAGTGCGTCATTCCAGACGTTGGTCAAGATGGAGTAGAGACGCGGAAGAAGACATGTGAGAGTGCGTCATTCCGGACGTTGGTCAGGATGGAGCTGAGACGCAGAAGTAGACATGGGAGAGAGCGTCGTTCCAGACGTTGGTCAGGATGGAGCTGAGACGCGGAAGTAGACATGTGAGAATGCGTCATTCCGGACGTTGGTCAGGAAGGTGTTGAGACGTGGAAGTAGACATGGGAGACTGCATCATTCCGGACGTTGCTCAGAATGGAGTTCAGACGTGAAGTAGACATGTGAGAGAGCATCATTCCGGACGTTGGTTAGGATGGAGCTGAGACGTGGAAGTAGACATAGGAGAGTGCGTCATTCCGGACGTTGGTCAGGATGGAGCTGAGACGTGGAAGTAGACATGTGAGAGTGCGTCATTCCGGGCGTTGGTCAGGATGGAGCTGAGACGTTGAAGTAGACATGTGAGAGTACGTCATGCCGGGCGTTGGTCAGGAAGGTGTTGAGACGTGGAAGTCGACATGGGAGAGTGCGTCATTCCGGACGTTGGTCAGGATGGATTTGAGACGTGGAATTAGACATGGGAGAGTGCGTCATTAAAGACGTTGGTCAGGATGGCGTTGAGACGTGGAAGTGGACATGGGAGAGTGCTTCATTCCGGACGTTGTTCAGGATGGAGATGAGACGTGAAAGTAGACATGTGAGAGTGCGTCATTCCGGACGTTAGTCAGGATGTAGTTGAGACGTGGAAGTAGACATGGGAGAGTGCGTCATTCCGGACTTTGGTCAGGATGGAGTTGTGATGTTGGTGAGAAAGGGAAGTAGATATGTGAGAGTGCGTCATTCCGGATGTTCGTCAGGATGGAGTTGAGACATGGAAGTAGACACGTCAGAGTGCGTCATTCCGGACGTTGGTTAGGATGGAGTAGACACGTGGACGTAGACAGACATTTGAGAGTGCGTCATTCCGGACGTTGGTCAGGATGGAGTTGAGACGTGGAAGTAGACATGCGAGAGTGCGTCATTCCGGACGTTGGTCAGGATGGAGTTGAGACGTGGAAGTAGACATGTGAGAGTGCGTCATTCCGGACGTTGGTCAGGGTGGAGCTGAGACGTGGAAGTAGACATGCGAGAGTGCGTCATTCCGGACGTTGGTCAGGATGGAGTTGAGACATGGATGTAGACATGGGAGAGTGCGTCATTCCGGACGTTGGTCAGGGTGGAGCTGAGACGTGGAAGCAGACATGGGAGAGTGCGTCATTCTGGACGTTGGTCGGGATGGAGCTGAGTCGCGGATGTAGGTATGTGAGAGTGCGTCAATCCGGACATTGGTCAAGATGGAGTTGAGACATGGACGTAGACATGCGAGAGTGTGTCTTTCCGGACGGTGGTCAGGATGCAGTAGTGATGTTGGTAAGACATGGAAGTAGACATGTGAGAGTGTGTAATTCCGGACGTTCTTCAAGATAGAGTTGAGACGTCGAATTAGACATGGGAGAGTGCGTCATTCCGGACGTTGGTCAGGATGGAGTTGAGACGCGGAAGTAGACATGCGAGAGTGCGTCATTCCGGACGTTGGTCAGGTTGGAGTAGAGACGCGGAAGAAGACCTCCGAGAGTGCGTCATTCCGGACGTTGGTCAGGATGGAGTTGAGACGCGGAAGTAGACATGCGAGAGTGCGTTATTCCGGACGTTGGTCTGGATGGAGCTGAGACGCAGAAGTAGACATGGGAGAGTGCGTCGTTCCAGACATTGGTCAGGATGGAGTTGAGACATGGGAACAGACATGTGAGATTGCGTCATTCTGGACGTTGGTCAGTTTGGATTTGAGACGTGGAAGTAGACATGTGAGAGAGCGTCATTCCGGACGTTGGTCAGGATGGAGTTGAGACGTGGAAGTAGACATGCGAGAGTGCGTCATTCCGGACGTTGGTCAGGATAGAATTGAGACGTCGAAGTAGACATGGGAGAGTGCGTCATTCCGGACGTTGGTCAGGATGGATTTCAGATGCGGAAGTAGACATGCGAGAGTGCGTCATTCTGGACGTTGGTCAGGATGGAGTTGAGACGTCGAAGTAGACAGGTGAGAGTGCGTCATTCCGGAAGCTGGTCAGGATGGAGTTGGGACATGGAAGGAGAAATGTGAGAGTGCGTCATTCCAGACGTTGGTCAGGATGGAGTTGAGATATGGAAGTAAATATGTGAGAATGCGTCATTCCGGACATCGGTCAGGATGGAGTTGAGACGCGGAAGTAGACATGCGAGAGTGCGTCATTCCGGACGTTGCTCAGGATGGAGCTGAGACGCAGAAGTAGACATTGGAGAGTGCGTCGTTCCAGACGTTGCTCACGATGGAGTTGTGATGTTGGTGAGACATGGAAGTAGACATGTGAGAGTGTGTCATTCCGGACGTTGGTCAGGATGGATTTGAGACATGGAAACAGACATGTGAGAGTGCGTCATTTTGGACGTTGGTCAGTTTGGAGTTGAGACGTGGAAGTAGACATGTGAGAATGCGTCAATCCGGATGTTCGTCACGATGGAGTTGAGACATGGAAGAAGACATGTCAGAGTGCGTCATCCCGGACGTTGGTCAGAATGGACTTGAGACATAGACGTGGACATGTGAGAGTGCCTCATTCCGGACATTGGTCAGGATGGAGTTGAGACATGGACGTAGACATGTGAGAGTGCGTCATTCCGGACGTTGGTCACGATTGAGATCAGACATGGAAGTAGACATGTGAGAGTGCGTCATTCCGGACATTCGTGAGGATGGAGTTGAAACATGGACGTAGACATGTGAGAGTGCGTCAATCCGGATGTTGATCAGGATGGAGTTGAGACATGGAAGTAGACATGTGAGTTTGCGTCATTCCGGACGTTGGTCAGGAAGGAGTTGAGACATGGAAGTAGACATGTGAGAGTGCGTTATTCCGGACGTTGGTCAGGATGGAGTTGAGACATGTAAGTAGATATATGAGAGTGTGTCATTCCGGACGTTGGTCAGGATGGAGTTGACACGTAGAAGTAGACATGTGAGAGTGCGTCATTCCGAACATTGGTCAGGATTGCGTTGACACGTGGATGTAGACATGCGAGAGTGCGTCATTCTGGACGTTGGTCAGGATGGAGTTGAGACGTGGACGTAGACATGCGAGAGTGCGTCATTCCGGACGTTGGTGAGGATGGAGTTCAGACGTGGCCATAGACATGTGAGAGTGCGTCATTCCGGAAGTTGGTGAGGATGGAGTTGAGACCTGGGAGTAGACATGTGAGAGTGCGTCATTCCGGACGTTGGTCAGGATGGAGCTGAGACGTGGAAGTCGACATGGGAGAGTGCGTCATTACGGAAGTTCGTCAGGATGGAGCTGAGACGTGGAAGTCGACATGGGAGAGTGTGTCATTCCGGACGTTGGTCAGGATGGAGCTGAGACGTGGAAATCGACATGGGAGAGTGCGTCATTCCGGACGTTGGTCAGGATGGAGCTGAGACGTGGAAGTCGACATGGGAGAGTGCGTCATTCCGGACGTTGGTCAGGATGGAGCTGAGACGTGGAATTCGACATGGGAGAGTGCGTCATTCCGGACGTTGGTCAGGATGGAGCTGAGACGTGGAAGTCGACATGGGAGAGTGCGTCATTCCGGACGTTGGTGAGGATGGAGCTGAGACGTGCAAGTCGACATGGGAGAGTGCGTCATTCCGGACGTTGGTCAGGATGGAGCTGAGACGTGGAAGTCGACATGGGAGAGTGCGTCATTCCGGACGTTGGTCAGGATGGAACTGAGACGTGGAAGTCGACATGGGAGAGTGCGTCATTCCGGACGTTGGTCAGGATGGAGCTGAGACGTGGAAGTCGACATGGGAGAGTGCGTCATTCCGGACATTGTTCAGGATGGAGCTGATACGTGGAAGTCGACATGGGAGAGTGCATCATTCCGCACGTTGGTCAGGATGGAGCTGAGACGTGGAAGTAGACATGGGAGAGTGCGTCATTCCGGACGTTGGTCAGGATGGAGTTGTGATGTTGGTGAGACATGGAAGTAGACATGGGAGAGTGCATCATTCCGGACGTTGGTCAGGATGGAGTTGAGACGTAGAAGTAGACATGGATAGCGCGTCATTCCGGACGTTGGTCAGGATGGAGCTGAGACGTGGAAGTAGACATGGGAGAGTGCGTCATTCCGGACGTTGGTCAGGATGGAATTGAGACCTGTAAGTAGATATGAGAGAGTGCGTCATTCCGGAGGTTGGTCAGGATGGAGTTGAGACTTAGAAATAGGAATGGGAGAGTGAGTCATTCCGGACGTTGGTCCGGAAAGAGTTGAGACGTGGAAGTAGACATGTGAGAGTGCGTCATTCCGGAAGTTGGTCAGGATGGAGTTGATACGTGGTCGTGGACAAGAGAGTACCTCATTCCGAATGTTGGTCAGGATGGAGTTGAGATGTGGAAGTAGACATGTGAGAGTGCGTCATTCCGGACGTTGCTCACGAAGGAGTTGTGATGTTGGTGAGACATGGAAGTAGACATGGGAGAGTGCGTCATTCCGGACGTTGGTCAGGTTGGAGTTGACACGTAGAAGTAGACATGTGAGAGTGCGTCATTCCGAACATTGGTCAGGATTGCGTTGACACGTGGATGTAGACATGCGAGAGTGCGTCATTCTGGACGTTGGTCAGGATGGAGTTGAGACGTGGACGTAGACATGCGAGAGTGCGTCATTCCGGACGTTGGTGAGGATGGAGTTGAGACGTGGCCATAGACATGTGAGAGTGCGTCATTCCGGAAGTTGGTGAGGATGGAGTTGAGACCTGGGAGTAGACATGTGAGAGTGCGTCATTCCGGATGTTGGTCAGGATGGAGCTGAGACGTGGAAGTCGACATGGGAGAGTGCGTCATTACGGAAGTTCGTCAGGATGGAGCTGAGACGTGGAAGTCGACATGGGAGAGTGCGTCATTCCGGACGTTGGTCAGGATGGAGCTGAGACGTGGAAATCGACATGGGAGAGTGCGTCATTCCGGACGTTGGTCAGGATGGAGCTGAGACGTGGAAGTTGACATGGGAGAGTGCGTCATTCCGGACGTTGGTCAGGATGGAACTGAGACGTGGAAGTCGACATGGGAGAGTGCGTCATTCCGGACGTTGGTCAGGATGGCCTGAGACGTGGAGGTCGACATGGGAGAGTGCGTCATTCCGGACGTTGGTCAGGATGGAGTTGAGTCGCGCAAGTAGACATGCGAGAATGCGTAATTCCGGACGTTGGTCAGGCTGGAGTTGAGACGCGGAAGTAGACATGCGAGAGTGCGTTATTCTGGACGTTGGTCAGGTTGGAGTAAAGACGCGGAAGAAGACATCCGAGAGTGCGTCATTCCGGACGTTGGTCAGGATGGAGCTGAGAGGCAGAAGTAGACATGGGAGAGTGCGACGTTCCAGACATTGGTCAGGATGGAGTTGAGACGCGGAAGTACACATGTGAGAGTGCGTCGTTCCAGACGTTGCTCACGATGGAGTTGTGATGTTGGTGAGACATGGAAGTAGACATGTGAGAGTGTGTCATTCCAGACGTTGGTGAGGATGGAGTTGTGACATGGAAACAGACATGTGAGAGTGCGTCATTCCGGACGTTGGTCAGGATGGAGCTGAGACGCAGAAGTAGACATGGGAGAGAGCGTCGTTCCAGACGTTGGTCAGGATGGAGCTGAGACGCGGAAGTAGACATGTGAGAATGCGTCATTCCGGACGTTGGTCAGGATGGAGTTGAGACGTGGAAGTAGACATGGGTGAGTGCGTCATTCCGGACGTTGCTCAGAATGGAGTTCAGACGTGAAGTAGACATGTGAGAGTGCATCATTCCGGACGTTGGTTAGGATGGAGCTGAGACGTGGAAGTAGACATAGGAGAGTGCGTCATTCCGGACGTTGGTCAGGATGGAGCTGAGACGTGGAAGTAGACATGTGAGAGTGCGTCATTCCGGGCGTTGGTTAGGATGGCGCTGAGACGTTGAACTAGACATGTGAGAGTACGTCATGCCGGGCGTTGGTCAGGAAGGTGTTGAGACGTGGAAGTCGACATGGGAGAGTGCGTCATTCCGGACGTTGGTCAGGATGGATTTGAGACGTGGAATTAGACATGGGAGAGTGCGTCATTCCAGACGTTGGTCAGGATGGCGTTGAGACGTGGAAGTGGACATGGGAGAGTGCTTCATTCCGGACGTTGGTCAGGATGGAGATGAGACGTGAAAGTAGACATGTGAGAGTGCGTCATTCCGGACGTTAGTCAGGATGTAGTTGAGACGAGGAAGTAGACATGGGAGAGTGCGTCATTCCGGACTTTGGTCAGGATGGAGTTCTGATGTTGGTGAGACAGGGAAGTAGATACGTGAGAGTGCGTCATTCGGGATGTTGGTCAGGATGGAGTTGATACGTGGAAGGAGACACGTGAGAGTGCGTCATTCCGGACGTTGGTCAGGATGGAGTAGACACGTGGACGTAGACAGACATTTGAGAGTGCGTCATTCCGGACGTTGGTCAGGATGGAGTTGAGACGTGGAAGTAGACATGCGAGAGTGCGTCATTCCGGACGTTGGTCAGGATGGAGTTGAAACGTGGAAGTAGACATGTGAGAGTGCGTCATTCCGGACGTTGGTCAGGATGGTGTTGAGACGTGGAAGTAGACATGCGAGAGTGCGTCATGCTGGACGTTGGTCAGGATAGAATTGAGACGTCGAAGTAGACATGGGAGAGTGAGTCATTCCGGACGTTGGTCAGGATGGAGTTCAGACGCGGCTGTAGACATGCGAGAGTGCGTCATTCCGGACGTTGGTCAGTATGGAGTTGAGACGCAGAAGTAGACATGCGAGGGTGCGTCATTCCGGACGTTGGTCAGGATGGAGCTGAGACGCAGAAGTAGACATGTGAGAGTGCGTCGTTCCAGACGTTGCTCACGATGGAGTTGTGATGTTGGTGAGACATGGAAGTAGACATGTGAGAGTGTGTCATTCCGGACGTTGGTCAGGATGGAGTTGAGACATGGAAACAGACATTTGAGAGTGCGCCATTACGGACGTTGGCGAGGTTGGAGTTGAGACGTGGAAGTAGACATGTGAGAATGCGTCATTCCGGATGTTGGTCAGGATGGAGTTGAAACATGGACGTAGACATGTGAGAGTGCCTCATTCCGGACATTGGTCAGGATGGAATTGAGACATGGACGTAGACATGTGAGAGTGCGTCATTCCGGACTTTGGTCAGGAAGGAGTTGAGACATGGACGTAGACATCTGAGAGTGCGTCATTCCGGACGATGGTCAGGATGGAGTTGTGATGTTGGTGAGACATGGAAGTAGACATGTAAGAGTGCATCATTCCGGACGTTGGTCAGGATGGAGTTGAGACGTCGAAGTAGACATGTGAGAGTGCGTCATTCCGGAAGCTGGTCAGGATGGAGTTGGGACATGGAAGGAGAAATGTGAGAGTGCGTCATTCCAGACGTTGGTCAGGATGGAGTTGAGATATGGAAGTAGATATGTGAGAGTGCGTCATTCCGGACATCGGTCAGGATGGAATTGAGACGTGGAAGTAGATATGTGAGAGCGCGTCATTCCGGAAGTCGGTCAGGATGGAGTTGAGACGTGGAAGTAGATATGTGAGAGTGCGTCATTCCGGACGTCGGTCAGGATGGAGTTGAGACGTGGAAGTAGACATGTGTGAGTGCGTCATTCCGGACGTCGGTCAGGATGGAGTTGAGACGTGGAAGTCGACATGGGAGAGTGCGTCATTCCGGACGTAGGTCAGGATGGAGCTGAGACGTGGAAGTAGACATGTGAGAGTGCGTCATTCCGGACGTTGGTCAGGATGGTGTTGAGACGTGGAAGTAGACATGGGAGAGTGCGTCATTCCGGACGTTGGTCAGGATGCAGTTGAGACGTGGAAGTAGACATGGGAGAGTGCGTCATTCCGGACGTTGGTCAGGATGGATTTGAGACGTGGAAGTAGACATGTGAGAGTGCGTCATTCCGGACGTTGGTCAGGATGGAGTTGAGACGTGGAAGTAGACATGGGAGAGTGCGTCATTCCGGACGTTGGTCAGGATGGAGCTGAGACGTGGAAGTAGACATAGGAGAGTGCGTCATTCCGGACGTTGGTCAGGATGGAGCTGAGACGTGGAAGTAGTCATGTGAGAGTGCGTCATTCCGGGCGTTGGACAGGATGGAGCTTAGACGTGGAAGTAGACATGTGAGAGTACGTCATGCCGGGCGTTGGTCAGGATGGTGTTGAGACGTGGACGTCGACATGTGAGAGTTCGTCATTCCAGACGTTCGTCAGGATGGAGTTGAGATGTGGAAGTAGACGTGTGAGAGAGCGTCATTCTGGACGTTGGTCAGGATGGAGCTGAGGCGTGGAAGTAGATATGTGAGAGTGCGTCATTCCGGACGTTGGTCAGCATGCAGTTGAGACATGTAAGTACATATCTGCGAGTTCATCATTCCGGACGTTGGTCAGGATGGAGTTGAGACATGTAAGTAGATATGTGAGAGTGCGTCATTCCGTTCGTTGGTCAGGATGGAGTTGAGACGTGGACGTAGACATGCGAAAGTGCGTTATTCCGGACGTTGGTCCGGATGGAATTCAGGCGAGGAAGTAGACATGCGAGAGTGCGTCATTCCGGAAGTTGGTCCGGATCGAGTTGAGACATGGAAGTAGATATGTGAGAGTGTGTCTTTCCGGACGGTGGTCAGGATGCAGTTGTGATGTTGGTGAGATATGGAAGCAGACATGTGAGAGTGTGTCATTCCGGACGTTGTTCAAGATGGAGTTAGACGTCGAAGTAGAAATGGGAGAGTGCGTCATTCCGGACGTTGGTCAGGATGGAGTTGAGTCACGCAAGTAGACATGCGAGAGTGCGTAATTCCGGACGTTGGTCAGGCTGGAGTTGAGACGTGGAAGTAGACATGCGAGAGTGCGTTATTCTGGACGTTGGTCAGGTTGGAGTAAAGACGCGGAAGAAGACATCCGAGAGTGTGTCATTCCGGACGTTGGTCAGGATGGAGTTGAGACGCGGAAGTAGACATGCGAGAGTGCGTCATTCCGGACGTTGGACAGGATGGAGCTGAGAGGCAGAAGTAGACATGGGAGAGTGCGACGTTCCAGACGTTGGTCAGGATGGAGTTGAGACGCGGAAGTAGACATGTGAGAGTGCGTCGTTCCAGACGTTGCTCACGATGGAGTTGTGATGTTGGTGAGACATGGAAGTAGACATGTGGGAGTGTGTCATTCCGGACGTTGGTGAGGATGGAGTTGAGACATGGAAACAGACATGTGAGAGTGCGTCATTCTGTACGTTGGTCACTTTGGAGTTGAGACGTGGAAGTAGACATGTGAGAATGCGTCATTCCGGATGTTCGTCACGATGGAGTTGAGACATGGATGTAGACATGTCAGAGTGCGTCATTCCGGACGTTGGTCAGAATGGACTTGAGACATGGACGTAGACATGTGAGAGTGCCTCATTCCGGACATTGGTCAGGATGGAGTTGAGACATGGACGTAGACATGTGAGAGTGCGTCATTCCGGACGTTGGTCACGATGGAGATCAGACATGGAAGTAGACATGTGAGAGTGCGTCATTCCGAACGTTGGTCAGGATGGAGTTGAGACGTCGAAGTAGACATGGGAGAGTGCGTCATTCCGGATGTTGGTCAGGATGGAGCTGAGAGGCAGAAGTAGACATGTGAGAGTGCGTCGTTCCAGACGTTGCTCACGATGGAGTTGTGATGTTGGTGAGACATGGAAGTAGACATGTGAGAGTGTGTCATTCCGGACGTTGGTGAGGATGGAGTTGAGACATGGAAACAGACATGTGAGAGTGCGTCATTCTGGACGTTGGTCACATTGGAGTTGAGACGTGCAAGTAGACATGTGAGAATGCGTCATTCCGGATGTTCGTCACGATGGAGTTGAGACATGGATGTAGACATGTCAGAGTGCGTCATTCCGGACGTTGGTCAGAATGGACTTGAGACATGGACGTAGACATGTGAGAGTGCCTCATTCCGGACATTGGTCAGGATGGAGTTGAGACATGGACGTAGACATGTGAGAGTGCGTCATTCCGGACGTTGGTCACGATGGAGATCAGACATGGAAGTAGACATGTGAGAGTGCGTCATTCCGGATGTTGATCAGGATGGAGTTGAGACATGGAAGTAGACATGTGAGTGTGCGTCATTCCGGACGTTGGTCAGGATGGAGTTGAGACATAGAAGTAGACATGTCAGAGTGCGTCATTCAGGACGTTGGTCAGGATGGAGTTGAGACGTGGACTTAGACATGTGAGAGTGCGTCATTCCGGACGTTGGTCAGGCTGGAGTTGAGATGTAGACGTAGACATGTGAGAGTTCGGCATTCCGGACGTTCGTCAGAATGGAGTTGAGACGTGGAAGTAGACATGTGAGAGTGCGTCATTCTGGACGTTGGTCAGGATGGAGCTGAGACGTGGAAGTAGATATCTTAGAGTGCGTCATTCCGGAAGTTGGTCAGCATGCAGTTTAGACATGTAAGTACATATCTGCGAGTTCATCATTCCGGACGTTGGTCAGGATGGAGTTGAGACGTGGACGTAGACATGTGAGAGTGCGTCATTCCGGACATTGGTAAAGATGGAGTTGAGACATGGAAGTAGACATCTGAGAGTGCGTCATTCCGGACGTTTGTCAGGATGGAGTTGAGACATGTAAGTACATACGTGAGAGTGCGTCATTCCGTTCGTTGGTCAGGATGGAGTTGAGACGTGGACGTAGACATGCGAGAGTGCGTCATTCCGGAGGTTGGTCCGGATGGAATTGAGGCGAGGAAGTAGACATGCGAGAGTGCGTCATTCCGGAAGTTGGTCAGAATGGAGTTGAAACATGGAAGTAGATATGTGAGAGTGTGTCTTTCCGGACGGTGTCAGGATGCAGTTGTGATGTTGGTGAGACATGGAAGTAGACATGTGAGAGTGCGTCATTCCGAACGTTGGTCAGGATGGAGTTGAGACGTCGAAGTAGACATGGGAGAGTGCGTCATTCCGGATGTTGGTCAGGATGGAGCTGAGAGGCAGAAGTAGACATGTGAGAGTGCGTCGTTCCAGACGTTGCTCACGATGGACTTGTGATGTTGGTGAGACATGGAAGTAGACATGTGAGAGTGTGTCATTCCGGACGTTGGTGAGGATGGAGTTGAGACATGGAAACAGACATGTGAGAGTGCGTCATTCTGGACGTTGGTCACTTTGGAGTTGAGACGTGGAAGTAGACATGTGAGAATGCGTCATTCCGGATGTTCGTCACGATGGAGTTGAGACATGGATGTAGACATGTCAGAGTGCGTCATTCCGGACGTTGGTCAGAATGGACTTGAGACATGGACGTAGACATGTGAGAGTGCCTCATTCCGGACATTGGTCAGGATGGAGTTGAGACATGGACGTAGACATGTGAGAGTGCGTCATTCCGGACGTTGGTCACGATGGAGATCAGACATGGAAGTAGACATGTGAGAGTGCGTCATTCCGGATGTTGATCAGGATGGAGTTGAGACATGGAAGTAGACATGTGAGTGTGCGTCATTCCGGACGTTGGTCAGGATGGAGTTGAGACATAGAAGTAGACATGTCAGAGTGCGTCATTCAGGACGTTGGTCAGGATGGAGTTGAGACGTGGACGTAGACATGTGAGAGTGCGTCATTCCGGACGTTGGTCAGGCTGGAGTTGAGATGTAGACGTAGACATGTGAGAGTTCGGCATTCCGGACGTTCGTCAGGATGGAGTTGAGACGTGGAAGTAGACATGTGAGAGTGCGTCATTCTGGACGTTGGTCAGGATGGAGCTGAGACGTGGAAGTAGATATCTTAGAGTGCGTCATTCCGGACGTTGGTCAGGATGGAGTTGAGACATAGAAGTAGACATGTCAGAGTGCGTCATTCAGGACGTTGGTCAGGATGGAGTTGAGACGTGGACGTAGACATGTGAGAGTGCGTCATTCCGGGCGTTGGTCAGGCTGGAGTTGAGACGTGGCCGTAGACATGTGAGAGTGCGTCATTCCGGACATTCGTAAAGATGGAGTTGAGACATGGAAGTAGACATGTGAGAGTGCGTCTTTCCGTTCGTTGGTCAGGATGGAGATGAGACGTGGACGTAGACATGCGAGAGTGCGTCATTCCGGAGGTTGGTCCGGATGGAATTGAGGCGAGGAAGTAGACATGCGAGAGTGCGTCATTCCGGAAGTTGGTCAGAATGGAGTTGAGACATGGAAGTAGATATGTGAGAGTGTGTCTTTCCGGACGGTGGTCAGGATGCAGTTGTGATGTTGGTGAGACATGGAAGTAGACATGTGAGAGTGCGTCATTCCGAACGTTGGTCAGGATGGAGTTGAGACGTCTAAGTAGACATGGGAGAGTGCGTCATTCCGGATGTTGGTCAGGATGGAGTTGAGACGCGCAAGTAGACATGCGAGAGTGCGTAATTCCGGACGTTGGTCAGGATGGAGTTGAGACGCGGAAGTAGACATGCGAGAGTGCGTTATTCCGGACTTTGGTCAGGTTGGAGTAGAGACGCGGAAGAAGACATCCGAGAGTGCGTCATTCCGGACGTTGGTCAGGATGGAGTTGAGACGCGGAAGTAGACATGCGAGAGTGCGTCATTCCGGACGTTGGTCAGGATGGAGCTGAGACGCAGAAGTAGACATGTCAGAGTGCGTCATTCCGGACGTTGGTCAGAAGGGACTTGAGACATGGACGTAGACATGTGAGAGTGCCTCATTCCGGACATTGGTCAGGATGGAGTTGAGACATGGACGTAGACATGTGAGAGTGCGTCATTCCGGACGTTGGTCACGATGGAGATCAGACATGGAAGTAGACATGTGAGATTGCGTCATTCCGAACATTCGTGAGGATGGAGTTGAAACATGGATGTAGACATGTGAGAGTGCGTCATTCCGGATGTTGATCAGGATGGAGTTGAGACATGGAAGTAGACATGTGAGTGTGCGTCATTCCGGACGTTGGTCAGGATGGAGTTGAGACGAGGAAGTAGACATGTGAGAATGCGTCATTCCGGACGTTGGTCAGGATGGAATTGAGACGTGGAAGTAGACATGTGAGAGTGCGTCATTCCGGACGTTGGTCAGGATGGTGTCGAGACGTGGACGTAGACATGTGAGAGTGCGTCATTCCGGACGTTGGTCAGGCTGGAGTTGAGACGTGGACGTAGACATGTGAGAGTGCGTCATTCCGGACGTTGGTCAGGCTGGAGTTGAGACGTGGACGAGACATGTGAGAATTCGTCATTCCGGACGTTGGTCAGGATGGAGTTGAGACGTGGAAGCAGACATGTGAGAGTGCGTCATTCCGGACGTTGGTCAGGGTGGAGCTGAGACGTGGAAGTAGACATGGGAGAGTGCGTCATTCCGGACGTTTGTCAGGATGGAGTTGAGACATGTAAGTACATATCTGCGAGTTCATCATTCCGGATGTTGGTCAGGATGGAGTTCAGACGTGGACGTAGACATGTGAGAGTGCGTCATTCCTGACGTTGATCAGGATGGAGCTGAGACGAAAAAGTAGACATGGGCGAGTGCGTCGTTCCGGACGTTGGTCAGGATGGAACTGAGACGTGGAAGCAGACATGGGAGAGTGCGTCATTCTGGACGTTGGTCGGGATGGAGCTGATACGCGGAGGTAGATATGTGAGAGTGCATCATTCCTGACATTGGTCAAGATGGAGTTGAGACATGGAAGTAGATATGTGAGAGTGCGTCATTCCGTTCGTTGGTCAGGATGGAGTTGAGACGTGGACGTCGACATGCGAGAGTGCGTCATTCCGGACGTTGTTCCGGATGGAATTGAGGCGAGGAAGTAGACATGCGAGTGTGCGTCATTCCGGACGTTGGTCAGGATGGAGTTGAGACATGGAAGTAGATATATGAGAGTGTGTCTTTCCGGACGGTGGTCAGGATGCAGTTGTGATGTTGGAAAGACATGGAAGTAGACATGTGAGAGTGTGTAATTCCGGACGTTGTTCAAGATAGAGTTGAGACGTCGAAGTAGACATGGGAGAGTGCGTCATTCCGGACGTTGGCCGGGATGGAGTTGAGACCCGGAAGTAGACATGCGAGAGTGCGTCATTCCGGACGTTGGTCAGGTTGGAGTAGAGACGCGGAAGAAGACATCCGAGAGTGCGTCATTCCGGACGTTGGTCAGGATGGAGTTGAGACGCGGAAGTAGACATGCGAGAGTGCGTCATTCCGGACGTTGGTCAGGATGGAGCTGAGGCGCAGAAGTAGACATGGGAGAGTGCGTCGCTCCAGACATTGGTCAGGATGGAGTTGAGACATGGGAACAGACATGTGAGAGTGCGTCATTCTGGACGTTGGTCAGTTTGGATTTGAGACGTGGAAGTAGACATGTGAGAATGCGTCATTCCAGATGTTCGTCCGGATGGAGTTGCGACATGGAAGTTGACATGTCAGAGTGCGTCATTCCGGACGTTGGTCACGATGGAGATCAGACATGGAAGTAGACATGCGAGAGTGCGTCATTCCGGACGTTGGTCAGGATAGAATTGAGACGTCGAAGTAGACATGGGAGAGTGCGTCATTCCGGACGTTGGTCAGGATGGAGTTCAGATGCGGAAGTAGACATGCGAGAGTGCGTCATTCTGGACGTTGGTCAGGATGGAGTTGAGACGCGGAAGTAGACATGCGAGAGTGCGTCATTCCGGACGTTGGTCAAGATGGAGTTGAGACATGGAAGTAGACATGTAAGAGTGCGTCAATCCGGACGTTGGTCAAGATGGAGTTGAGACATAGAAGTAGACAAGTGTGAGTGCGTCATTCCGGACGTTTGTCAGGATGGAGTTGAGACATGTAAGTAGATATGTGAGAGTGCGTCATTCCGTTCGTTGGTCAGGATGGAGTTGAGACGTGGACGTAGACATGTGAGAGTGCCTCATTCAGGACGTTGGTCAGGATGGAGTTGAGACGTGAATGTAGACATGCGAGAGTGCGTCAATCCGGACGTTGGTCAGGATGGAGTTGAGACATGGAAGTAGACATGTGAGAGTGCGTCATTCCGGACGTTGGTCAGGATGGAGTTGAGACGTGGAAGTAGACATGCAAGAGTGCGTCATTCTGGACGTTGGTCAGGATAGAATTGAGACGTCGAAGTAGACATGGGAGAGTGCGTCATTCCGGACTTTGGTCAGGATGGAGTTCAGATGAGGAAGTAGACATGCGACAGTGCGTCTTTCCGGACGTTGGTCAGGATGGAGTTGAGACGCGGAAGTAGACATGCGAGAGTGCGTCATTCCGGACGTTCGTCAGGATGGAGTAGAGACGCGGAAGTAGACATGTGAGAGTGCGTCATTCCGGACGTTGTTCAGGATGGAGCTGAGACAAAAAAGTAGACATGGGCGAGTGCGTCGTTCCAGGCGTTGGTCAGGATGGAGCTGAGACGCGGAGGTAGACATGTGAGAGTGCGTCATTCCGGACGTTGGTCAGGATGGAGTTGAGACGTGGAAGTAGACATGGGAGAGTGCGTCATTTTGGACGTTGGTCAGGATGGAGTTGAGACATGGAAGTAGACATGTGAGAGTGCATCATTCCGCACGTTGCTCAGAATGGAGCTCAGACGTGAAGTAGACATGTGAGAGGTGCGTCATTCCGGACGTTGGTCAGGATGGAGTTGAGACGTGGATGTAGACATGGGAGAGTGCATCATTCCGGACGTTGGTCAGGGTGGAGCTGAGACGTGGAAGCAGACATGGGAGAGTGCGTCATTCTGGACGTTGGTTGGGATGGAGCTGAGACGCGGAAGTAGATATGTGAGAGTGCGTCATTCCGGACATTGGTCAAGATGGAGTTGAGACATGGAAGTAGATATGTGAGAGTGCGTCATTCCTGACGTTGGTCAGGATGGAGCTGAGACGCAGAAGTAGACATGGGAGAGTGCGTCGTTCCAGACATTGGTCAGGATGGAGCTGAGACGCGGAAGTAGACATGTGAGAGTGCGTCGTTCCAGACGTTGCTCACGATGGAGTTGTGATGTTGGTGAGACATGGAAGTAGACATGTGAGAGTGCGTCATTCCGGACTTTGGTCAGGAAGGAGTTGAGCAATGGACGTAGACATGTGAGAGTGCGTCATTCCGGACGATGGTCAGGATGGAGTTGTGATGTTGGTGAGACATGGAAGTAGACATGTGAGAGTGCATCATTCCGGACGTTGGTCAGGATGGAGTTGAGACGTCGAAGTAGACAGGTGAGAGTGCGTCATTCCGGAAGCTGGTCAGGATGGAGTTGGGACATGGAAGGAGAAATGTGAGAGTGCGTCATTCCAGACGTTGGTCAGGATGGAGTTGAGATATGGAAGTAGATATGTGAGAGTGCGTCATTCCGGACATCGGTCAGGATGGAGTTGAGACGCGGAAGTAGACATGCGAGAGTGCGTCATTCCGGACGTTGCTCAGGATGGAGCTGAGACGCAGAAGTAGACATTGGAGAGTGCGTCGTTCCAGACGTTGCTCACGATGGAGTTGTGATGTTGGTGAGACATGGAAGTAGACATGTGAGAGTGTGTCATTCCGGACGTTGGTCAGGATGGATTTGAGACATGGAAACAGACATGTGAGAGTGCGTCATTTTGGACGTTGGTCAGTTTGGAGTTGAGACGTGGAAGTAGACATGTGAGAATGCGTCAATCCGGATGTTCGTCACGATGGAGTTGAGACATGGAAGAAGACATGTCAGAGTGCGTCATCCCGGACGTTGGTCAGAATGGACTTGAGACATAGACGTGGACATGTGAGAGTGCCTCATTCCGGACATTGGTCAGGATGGAGTTGAGACATGGACGTAGACATGTGAGAGTGCGTCATTCCGGACGTTGGTCACGATTGAGATCAGACATGGAAGTAGACATGTGAGAGTGCGTCATTCCGGACATTCGTGAGGATGGAGTTGAAACATGGACGTAGACATGTGAGAGTGCGTCAATCCGGATGTTGATCAGGATGGAGTTGAGACATGGAAGTAGACATGTGAGTTTGCGTCATTCCGGACGTTGGTCAGGAAGGAGTTGAGACATGGAAGTAGACATGTGAGAGTGCGTTATTCCGGACGTTGGTCAGGATGGAGTTGAGACATGTAAGTAGATATATGAGAGTGTGTCATTCCGGACGTTGGTCAGGATGGAGTTTGGACGTTGAAGTAGACATGTGAGAGTTCGTCATTCCGGACATTGGTCAGGATGGAGCTGAGACGCGGAAGTAGACATGTGAGAGTGTGTCGTTCCAGACGTTCCTCACGATGGAGTTGTGATGTTGGTGAGACATGGAAGTAGACATGTGAGAGTGTGTCATTCCAGACGTTGGTCAGGATGCAGTTGAGACATGGAAACAGACAGGTGAGAGTGCGTCATTGTGGACGTTGGTCAGTTTGGAGTTGAGAAGTGGAAGTAGAGATGTGAGAGTGCGTCATTCCGGACGTTGGACAGGATGGAGTTGAGCCATGTAAGTAGATATGTGAGAGTGTGTCATTCCGGACGTTGGTCAAGATGGAGTTGAGACGTGGAAGTAGACATGTGAGAGTTCGTCATTCCGTCATTGGTCAGGTTGGAGTTGAGACGTGGAAGTAGACATGTGAGAATGCGTCATTCCGGACGACTGGTCAGGATGGAGTTGAGACATGGAAGGAGACATGTGAGAGTGCGTCATTCCGGATGTTGGTCAGGATGGAGTTGAGACATCGACGTAGGCATGTGAGAGTGCGTCATTCCGGACATTGGTCAGGATGGAGTTGAAACATGGAAGTAGATATGTGAGAGTGCGTCATTCCGGACGTTGGTCAGGATGGAGTTGAGACATGGAAGTAGATATGTGAGAGTGTGTCTTTCCGGACAGTGGTCAAAATTCAGTTGTGATGTTGGTGAGACATGGAAGTAGACATGTGAGAGTGTGTCATTCCGGACATTGTTCAGGATGGAGTTGAGCCATGGAAGTAGATATGTGAGAGTGCGTCATTCAGGACGTTCGGTACGATAGAGTTGAGACGTGGAAGTAGACATGTTAGAGTGCGTCATTCCGGACGTTGCTCACGTTTGAGTTGAGACGTGGAAGTATACATGTGAGAGTGCGTCTTTCCGGACGTTGCTCACGATGGAGTTTAGACGTGGATGTAGACATGTGAGAGTGCGTGATTCCGGACGTTGGACAGGATGGAGTTGAGACGTGGACGTTAACATGTGAGAGTGCGTCATTCCGGACGTCGGTCAGGATGGAGTTGTGATATTGGTGAGACAGGGCAGTAGATATGTGAGAGTGCGTCATTCCGGATGTTGGTCAGGATGGAGTTGAGACGTGGAAGTAGACATGTAAGAGTGCGTCATTCCGGACGTTGGTCAGGATGGAGTTGAGACGTGGAAGTAGAGATGCGAGAGTGCGTCATTCCGGACGTTGGTCAGGATGGAGTTGAGACGTGGAAGTAGACATGTGAGAGTGCGTCATTCCGGACGTTGGTCAGGATGGAGTTGAGACGTGGAAGTAGACATGCGAGAGTGCGTCATTCCGGACGTTGGTCAGGATAGAATTGAGACGTCGAAGTAGACATGGGAGGGTGCGTCGTTCCAGACGTTGGTCAGGATAGAGTTCAGATGCGGAAGTAGACATGCGAGAGTGCGTCATTCTGGACGTTGGTCAGCATGGAGTTGAGACACGGAAGTAGACATGCGAGAGTGCGTCGTTCCAGGCGTTGATCAGGATGGAGCTGAGACGCGGAAGTAGACATGTGAGAGTGCGTCATTCCGGACGTTGGTCTGGATGGAGTTGAGACGTGGAAGTAGACATGGGAGAGTGCGTCATTCTGGACGTTGGTCAGGATGGAGTTCAGACGTGGAAGTAGACATGTGAGAGTGCGTCATTCCGGACGTTGCTCAGAATGGAGTTCAGACGTGAAGTAGACATGTGAGAGGTGCGTCATTCCGGACGTTGGTCAGGATGGAGTTGAGACGTGGACGTAGACATGTGAGAGTGCGTCATTCCAGACGTTGGTTAGGCTGGAGTTGAGATGTGGACGTAGACATGTGAGAGTTCGTCATTCCGGACGTTGGTCAGGATGGATTTGAGACATGGATGTAGACATGGGAGAGTGCGTCATTCCGGACGTTGGTCAGGATGGAGCTGAGACGTGGAAGCAGACATGGGAGAGTGCGTCATTCTGGACGTTGGTCGGGATGGAGCTGAGTCGCGGAAGTAGATATGTGAGAGTGCGTCATTCCGGACATTGGTCAAGATGGAGTTGAGACATGGACGTAGATATGTGAGAGTGCGTCATTCCGTTCGTTGGTCAGGATGGAGTTGAGACGTGGACGTAGACATGCGAGAGTGTGTCTTTCCGGACGGTGGTCAGGATGCAGTAGTGATGTTGGTAAGACATGGAAGTAGACATGTGAGAATGTGTAATTCCGGACGTTCTTCAAGATAGAGTTGAGACGTCGAATTAGACATGGGAGAGTGCGTCATTCCGGACGTTGGTCAGGATGGAGTTGAGACGCGGAAGTAGACATGCGAGAGTGCGTCATTCCGGACGTTGGTCAGGTTGGAGTAGAGACGCGGAAGAAGACCTCCGAGAGTGCGTCATTCCGGACGTTGGTCAGGATGGAGTTGAGACGCGGAAGTAGACATGCGAGAGTGCGTTATTCCGGACGTTGGTCAGGATGGAGCTGAGACGCAGAAGTAGACATGGGAGAGTGCGTCGTTCCAGACATTGGTCAGGATGGAGTTGAGACATGGGAACAGACATGTGAGAGTGCGTCATTCTGGACGTTGGTCAGTTTGGATTTGAGACGTGGAAGTAGACATGTGAGAGAGCGTCATTCCGGACGTTGGTCAGGATGGAGTTGAGACGTGGAAGTAGACATGCGAGAGTGCGTCATTCCGGACGTTGGTCAGGATAGAATTGAGACGTCGAAGTAGACATGGGAGAGTGCGTCATTCCGGACGTTGGTCAGGATGGAGTTCAGATGCGGAAGTAGACATGCGAGAGTGCGTCATTCTGGACGTTGGTCAGGATGGAGTTGAGACGCGGAAGTAGACATGCGAGAGTGCGTCATTCCGGACGTTGGTCAAGATGGAGTAGAGACGCGGAAGAAGACATGTGAGAGTGCGTCATTCCGGACGTTGGTCAGGATGGAGCTGAGACGCAGAAGTAGACATGGGAGAGAGCGTCGTTCCAGACGTTGGTCAGGATGGAGCTGAGACGCGGAAGTAGACATGTGAGAATGCGTCATTCCGGACGTTGGTCAGGATGGATTTGAGACGTGGAAGTAGACATGGGAGACTGCATCATTCCGGACGTTGCTCAGAATGGAGTTCAGACGTGAAGTAGACATGTGAGAGAGCATCATTCCGGACGTTGGTTAGGATGGAGCTGAGACGTGGAAGTAGACATAGGAGAGTGCGTCATTCCGGACGTTGGTCAGGATGGAGCTGAGACGTGGAAGTAGACATGTGAGAGTGCGTCATTCCGGGCGTTGGTCAGGATGGAGCTGAGACGTTGAAGTAGACATGTGAGAGTACGTCATGCCGGGCGTTGGTCAGGAAGGTGTTGAGACGTGGAAGTCGACATGGGAGAGTGCGTCATTCCGGACGTTGGTCAGGATGGATTTGAGACGTGAAATTAGACATGGGAGAGTGCGTCATTAAAGACGTTGGTCAGGATGGCGTTGAGACGTGGAAGTGGACATGGGAGAGTGCTTCATTCCGGACGTTGTTCAGGATGGAGATGAGACGTGAAATTAGACATGTGAGAGTGCGTCATTCCGGACGTTAGTCAGGATGTAGTTGAGACGTGGAAGTAGACATGGGAGAGTGCGTCATTCCGGACTTTGGTCAGGATGGAGTTGTGATGTTGGTGAGACAGGGAAGTAGATATGTGAGAGTGCGTCATTCCGGATGTTCGTCAGGATGGAGTTGAGACATGGAAGTAGACACGTCAGAGTGCGTCATTCCGGACGTTGGTCAGGATGGAGTAGACACGTGGACGTAGACAGACATTTGAGAGTGCGTCATTCCGGACGTTGGTCAGGATGGAGTTGAGACGTGGAAGTAGACATGCGAGAGTGCGTCATTCCGGACGTTGGTCAGGATGGAGTTGAGACGTGGAAGTAGACATGTGAGAGTGCGTCATTCCGGACGTTGGTCAGGATGGAGTTGAGACGTGGAAGTAGACATGCGAGAGTGCGTCATTCCGGACGTTGGTCAGGTTAGAATTGAGACGTCGAAGTAGACATGGGTGGGTGCGTCGTTCCGGACGTTGGTCAGGATGGAGTTCAGATGCGGAAGTAGACATGCGAGAGTGCGTCATTCTGGACGTTGGTCAGGATGGAGTTGAGACACGGAAGTAGACATGCGAGAGTGCGTCGTTCCAGGCGTTGGTCAGGATGGAGCTGAGACGCGGAAGTAGACATGTGAGAGTGCGTCATTCCGGACGTTGGTCTGGATGGAGTTGAGACTTGGAAGTAGACATGGGAGAGTGCGTCATTCTGGACGTTGATCAGGATGGAGTTGAGACGTGGAAGTAGACATGTCAGAGTGCGTCATTCCGGACGTTGCTCAGAATGGAGTTCAGACGTGAAGTAGACATGTGAGAGTGCGTCATTCCAGACGTTGGTTAGGCTGGAGTTGAGACGTGGACGTAGACATGTGAGAGTTCGTCATTCCGGACGTTGGTCAGGATGGAGTTGAGACATGGATGTAGACATGGGAGAGTGCGTCATTCCGGACGTTGGTCAGGGTGGAGCTGAGACGTGGAAGCAGACATGGGAGAGTGCGTCATCTGGACGTTGGTCGGGATGGAGCTGAGTCGCGGATGTAGATATGTGAGAGTGCGTCAATCCGGACATTGGTCAAGATGGAGTTGAGACATGGACGTAGATATGTGAGAGTGCGTCATTCCGTTCGTTGGTCAGGATGGAGTTGAGACGTGGACGTAGACATGCGAGACTGTGTCTTTCCGGACGGTGGTCAGGATGCAGTAGTGATGTTGGTAAGACATGGAAGTAGACATGTGAGAGTGTGTAATTCCGGACGTTCTTCAAGATAGAGTTGAGACGTCGAATTAGACATGGGAGAGTGCGTCATTCCGGACGTTGGTCAGGATGGAGTTGAGACGCGGAAGTAGACATGCGAGAGTGCGTCATTCCGGACGTTGGTCAGGTTGGAGTAGAGACGCGGAAGACGACCTCCGAGAGTGCGTCATTCCGGACGTTGGTCAGGATGGAGTTGAGACGCGGAAGTAGACATGCGAGAGTGCGTTATTCCGGACGTTGGTCTGGATGGAGCTGAGACGCAGAAGTAGACATGGGAGAGTGCGTCGTTCCAGACATTGGTCAGGATGGAGTTGAGACATGGGAACAGACATGTGAGATTGCGTCATTCTGGACGTTGGTCAGTTTGGATTTGAGACGTGGAAGTAGACATGTGAGAGAGCATCATTCCGGACGTTGGTCAGGATGGAGTTGAGACGTGGAAGCAGACATGCGAGAGTGCGTCATTCCGGACGTTGGTCAGGATAGAATTGAGACGTCGAAGTAGACATGGGAGAGTGCGTCATTCCGGACGTTGGTCAGGATGGAGTTCAGATGCGGAAGTAGACATGCGAGAGTGCGTCATTCTGGACGTTGGTCAGGATGGTGTTGAGACGCGGAAGTAGACATGCGAGAGTGCGTCATTCCGGACGTTGGTCAAGATGGAGTAGAGACGCGGAAGCAGACATGTGAGAGTGCGTCATTCCGGACGTTGGTCAGGATGGAGCTGAGACGCAGAAGTAGACATGGGAGAGAGCGTCGTTCCAGACGTTGGTCCGAATGGAGCTGAGACGCGGAAGTAGACATGTGAGAATGCGTCATTCCGGACGTTGGTCAGGATGGAGCTGAGACGTGGAAGTAGACATAGGAGAGTGCGTCATTCCGGACGTTGGTCAGGATGGAGCTGAGACGTGGAAGTAGACATGTGAGAGTGCGTCATTCCGGGCGTTGGTCAGGATGGAGCTGAGACGTTGAAGTAGACATGTGAGAGTACGTCATGCCGGGCGTTGGTCAGGAAGGTGTTGAGACGTGGAAGTCGACATGGGAGAGTGCGTCATTCCGGACGTTGGTCAGGATGGAGTTGAGATATGGAAGTAGATATGTGAGAGTGCGTCATTCCGGACATCGGTCAGGATGGAGTTGAGACGCGGAAGTAGACATGCGAGAGTGCGTCATTCCGGACGTTGCTCAGGATGGAGCTGAGACGCAGAAGTAGACATTGGAGAGTGCGTCGTTCCAGACGTTGCTCACGATGGAGTTGTGATGTTGGTCAGACATGGAAGTAGACATGTGAGAGTGTGTCATTCCGGACGTTGGTCAGGATGGATTTGAGACATGGAAACAGACATGTGAGAGTGCGTCATTTTGGACGTTGGTCAGTTTGGAGTTGAGACGTGGAAGTAGACATGTGAGAATGCGTAAATCCGGATGTTCGTCACGATGGAGTTGAGACATGGAAGAAGACATGTCAGAGTGCGTCATCCCGGACGTTGGTCAGAATGGACTTGAGACATAGACGTAGACATGTGAGAGTGCCTCATTCCGGACATTGGTCAGGATGGAGTTGAGACATGGACGTAGACATGTGAGAGTGCGTCATTCCGGACGTTGGTCACGATTGAGATCAGACATGGAAGTAGACATGTGAGAGTGCGTCATTCCGGACATTCGTGAGGATGGAGTTGAAACATGGACGTAGACATGTGAGAGTGCGTCATTCCGGATGTTGATCAGGATGGAGTTGAGACATGGAAGTAGACATGTGAGTTTGCGTCATTTCGGACGTTGGTCAGGGAGGAGTTGAGACATGGAAGTAGACATGTGAGAGTGCGTTATTCCGGACGTTGGTCAGGATGGAGTTGAGACATGTAAGTAGATATATGAGAGTGTGTCAGTCCGGACGTTGGTCAGGATGGAGTTTGGACGTGGAAGTAGACATGTGAGAGTTCGTCATTCCGGACATTGGTCAGGTTGGAGTTGAGACGCAGAATTAGGCATGGGAGAGTGCGTCGTTCCGGACATTGGTCAGGATGGAGCTGAGACGCGGAAGTAGACATGTGAGAGTGTGTCGTTCCGGACGTTGGTCAGGATAGAATTGAGACGTCGAAGTAGACATGGGAGGGTGCGTCGTTCCGGACGTTGGTCAGGATGGAGTTCAGATGCGGAAGTAGACATGCGAGAGTGCGTCATTCTGGACGTTGGTCAGGATGGAGTTGAGACACGGAAGTAGACATGCGAGAGTGCGTCGTTCCAGGCGTTGGTCAGGATGGAGTTGAGATGTGGAAGTAGACGTGTGAGAGAGCGTCATTCTGGACGTTGGTCAGGATGGAGCTGAGACGTGGAAGTAGATATGTGAGAGTGCATCATTCCGGACGTTGGTCAGCATGCAGTTGAGACATGTAAGTACATATCTGCGAGTTCATCATTCCGGACGTTGGTCAGGATGGAGTTGAGACATGTAAGTAGATATGTGAGAGTGCGTCATTCCGTTCGTTGGTCAGGATGGAGTTGAGACGTGGACGTAGACATGCGAAAGTGCGTCATTCCGGACGTTGGTCCGGATGTAATTGAGGCGAGGAAGTAGACATGCGAGAGTGCGTCATTCCGGAAGTTGGTCCGGATGGAGTTGAGACATGGAAGTAGATATGTGAAAGTGTGTCTTTCCGGACGGTGGTCAGGATGCAGTTGTGATGTTGGTGAGACGCGGAAGTAGACATGTGAGAATGAGTCATTCCGGACGTTGGTCAGGATGGAGCTGAGACGTGGAAGTAGACATAGGAGAGTGCGTCATTCCGGACGTTGGTCAGGATGGAGCTGAGACGTGGAAGTACACATGTGAGAGTGCGTCATTCCGGGCGTTGGTCAGGATGGAGCTGAGACGTTGAAGTAGACATGAGAGAGTACGTCATGCCGGGCGTTGGTCAGGAAGGTGTTGAGACGTGGAAGTCGACATGGGAGAGTGCGTCATTCCGGACGTTGGTCAGGATGGAGTTGAGATATGGAAGTAGATATGTGAGAGTGCGTCATTCCGGACATCGGTCAGGATGGAGTTGAGACGCGGAAGTAGACATGCGAGAGTGCGTCATTCCGGACGTTGCTCAGGATGGAGCTGAGACGCAGAAGTAGACATTGGAGAGTGCGTCGTTCCAGACGTTGCTCACGATGGAGTTGTGATGTTGGTGAGACATGGAAGTAGACATGTGAGAGTGTGTCATTCCGGACGTTGGTCAGGATGGATTTGAGACATGGAAACAGACATGTGAGAGTGCGTCATTTTGGACGTTGGTCAGTTTGGAGTTGAGACGTGGAAGTAGACATGTGAGAATGCGTCAATCCGGATGTTCGTCACGATGGAGTTGAGACATGGAAGAAGACATGTCAGAGTGCGTCATCCCGGACGTTGGTCAGAATGGACTTGAGACATGGACGTAGACATGTGAGAGTGCGTCATTCCGGACGTTGGTCACGATTGAGATCAGACATGGAAGTAGACATGTGAGAGTGCGTCATTCCGGACATTCGTGAGGATGGAGTTGAAACATGGACGTAGACATGTGAGAGTGCGTCATTCCGGATGTTGATCAGGATGGAGTTGAGACATGGAAGTAGACATGTGAGTTTGCGTCATTCCGGACGTTGGTCAGGGAGGAGTTGAGACATGGAAGTAGACATGTGAGAGTGCGTTATTCCGGACGTTGGTCAGGATGGAGTTGAGACATGTAAGTAGATATATGAGAGTGTGTCAGTCCGGACATTGGTCTGGATGGAGTTTGGACGTGGAAGTAGACATGTGAGAGTTCGTCATTCCGGACATTGGTCAGGTTGGAGTTGAGACGCAGAATTAGGCATGGGAGAGTGCGTCGTTCCGGACATTGGTCAGGATGGAGCTGAGACGCGGAAGTAGACATGTGAGAGTGTGTCGTTCCAGACGTTCCTCACGATGGAGTTGTGATGTTGGTGAGACATGGAAGTAGACATGTGAGAGTGTGTCATTCCAGACGTTGGTCAGGATGCAGTTGAGACATGGAAACAGACATGTGAGAGTGCGTCATTGTGGACGTTGGTCAGTTTGGAGCTGAGAAGTGGAAGTAGACATGTGAGAGTGCGTCATTCCGGACGTTGGACAGGATGGAGTTGAGCCATGTAAGTAGATATGTGAGAGTGTGTCATTCCGGACGTTAGTCAGGATGGAGTTGAGACGTGGAAGTAGAAATGTGAGAGTTCGTCATTCCGTCATTGGTCAGGTTGGAGTTGAGACGTGGAAGTAGACATGTGAGAATGCGTCATTCCGGACGATTGGTCAGGATGGAGTTGAGACATGGAAGGAGACATGTTAGAGTGCGTCATTCTGGATGTTGGTCAGGATGGAGTTGAGACATCGACGTAGGCATGTGAGAGTGCGTCATTCCGGACATTGGTCAGGATGGAGTTGAAACATGGAAGTAGATATGTGAGAGTGCGTCATTCCGGACGTTGGTCAGGATGGAGTTGAGACATGGAAGTAGATATGTGAGAGTGTGCCTTTCCGGACAGTGGTCAAAATTCAGTTGTGATGTTGGTGAGACATGGAAGTAGACATGTGAGAGTGTGTCATTCCGGACATTGTTCAGGATGGAGTTGAGCCATGGAAGTAGATATGTGAGAGTACGTCATTCCGGACATTGGTCAGGATGGAGTTGAGAGGTGGAAGTAGACACGTGAGAGTGCGTCATTCCGGACGTTGGTCAGGTTGCAGTTGAGACGTGGAAGTAGACATGCGAGAGTGCGTCATTCCGGACGTTGGTCAGGATGGAGTTGAGACGTGGAAGTAGAAATGTGAGAGTTCGTCATTCCGTCATTGGTCAGGTTGGAGTTGAGACGTGGAAGTAGACATGTGAGAATGCGTCATTCCGGACGATTGGTCAGGATGGAGTTGAGACATGGAAGGAGACATGTGAGAGTGCGTCATTCTGGATGTTGGTCAGGATGGAGTTGAGACATCGACGTAGGCATGTGAGAGTGCGCCATTCCGGACATTGGTCAGGATGGAGTTGAAACATGGAAGTAGATATGTGAGAGTGTGCCTTTCCGGACAGTGGTCAAAATTCAGTTGTGATGTTGGTGAGACATGGAAGTAGACATGTGAGAGTGTGTCATTCCGGACATTGTTCAGGATGGAGTTGAGCCATGGAAGTAGATATGTGAGAGTGCGTCATTCAGGACGTTCGGTACGATAGAGTTGAGACGTGGAAGTAGACATGTGAGAGTGCGTCATTCCGGACGTTGGTCACGTTTGAGTTGAGACGTGGAAGTAGACATGTGAGAGTGCGTCTTTCCGGACGTTGCTCACGATGGAGTTTAGACGTGGATGTAGACATGTGAGAGTGCGTGATTCCGGACGTTGGACAGGATGGAGTTGAGACGTGGACGTAGACATGTGAGAGTGCGTCATTCAAGACGTCGGTCAGGATGGAGTTGTGATGTTGGTGAGACAGGGAAGTAGATATGTGAGAGTGCATCTTTCCGGACGTTGGTCAGGATGCAGTAGACTCGTGGACGTAGACATGTAAGAGTGCGTCATTCCGGACGTTGGTGAGGATGGATTTGAGACGTGGAAGTAGACATGCGAGAGTGCGTCATTCCGGACGTTGGTCAGGATGGAGTTGAGACGTGGAAGTAGACATGTGAGAGTGCGTCATTCCGGACGTTGGTCAGGATGGAGTTGAGACGTGGAAGTAGACATGCGAGAGTGCGTCATTCCGGACGTTGGTCAGGATAGAATTGAGACGTCGAAGTAGACATGGGAGGGTGCGTCGTTCCGGACGTTGGTCAGGATGGAGTTCAGATGCTGAAGTAGACATGCGAGAGTGCGTCATTCTGGACGTTGGTCAGGATGGAGTTGAGACACGGAAGTAGACATGCGAGAGTGCGTCGATCCAGGCGTTGGTCAGGATGGAGTTGAGATGTGGAAGTAGACGTGTGAGAGAGCGTCATTCTGGACGTTGGTCAGGATGGAGCTGAGACGTGGAAGTAGATATGTGAGAGTGCATCATTCCGGACGTTGGTCAGCATGCAGTTGAGACATGTAAGTACATATCTGCGAGTTCATCATTCCGGACATTGGTCAGGATGGAGTTGAGACATGGACGTAGACATGTGAGAGTGCGTCATTCCGGACGTTGGTCACGATTGAGATCAGACATGGAAGTAGACATGTGAGAGTGCGTCATTCCGGACATTCGTGAGGATGGAGTTGAAACATGGACGTAGACATGTGAGAGTGCGTCAATCCGGATGTTGATCAGGATGGAGTTGAGACATGGAAGTAGACATGTGAGTTTGCGTCATTCCGGACGTTGGTCAGGAAGGAGTTGAGACATGGAAGTAGACATGTGAGAGTGCGTTATTCCGGACGTTGGTCAGGATGGAGTTGAGACATGTAAGTAGATATATGAGAGTGTGTCATTCCGGACGTTGGTCAGGATGGAGTTTGGACGTTGAAGTAGACATGTGAGAGTTCGTCATTCCGGACATTGGTCAGGATGGAGCTGAGACGCGGAAGTAGACATGTGAGAGTGTGTCGTTCCAGACGTTCCTCACGATGGAGTTGTGATGTTGGTGAGACATGGAAGTAGACATGTGAGAGTGTGTCATTCCAGACGTTGGTCAGGATGCAGTTGAGACATGGAAACAGACAGGTGAGAGTGCGTCATTGTGGACGTTGGTCAGTTTGGAGTTGAGAAGTGGAAGTAGAGATGTGAGAGTGCGTCATTCCGGACGTTGGACAGGATGGAGTTGAGCCATGTAAGTAGATATGTGAGAGTGTGTCATTCCGGACGTTGGTCAAGATGGAGTTGAGACGTGGAAGTAGACATCTGAGAGTTCGTCATTCCGTCATTGGTCAGGTTGGAGTTGAGACGTGGAAGTAGACATGTGAGAATGCGTCATTCCGGACGACTGGTCAGGATGGAGTTGAGACATGGAAGGAGACATGTGAGAGTGCGTCATTCCGGATGTTGGTCAGGATGGAGTTGAGACATCGACGTAGGCATGTGAGAGTGCGTCATTCCGGACATTGGTCAGGATGGAGTTGAAACATGGAAGTAGATATGTGAGAGTGCGTCATTCCGGACGTTGGTCAGGATGGAGTTGAGACATGGAAGTAGATATGTGAGAGTGTGTCTTTCCGGACAGTGGTCAAAATTCAGTTGTGATGTTGGTGAGACATGGAAGTAGACATGTGAGAGTGTGTCATTCCGGACATTGTTCAGGATGGAGTTGAGCCATGGAAGTAGATATGTGAGAGTGCGTCATTCAGGACGTTCGGTACGATAGAGTTGAGACGTGGAAGTAGACATGTTAGAGTGCGTCATTCCGGACGTTGGTCACGTTTGAGTTGAGACGTGGAAGTATACATGTGAGAGTGCGTCTTTCCGGACGTTGCTCACGATGGAGTTTAGACGTGGATGTAGACATGTGAGAGTGCGTGATTCCGGACGTTGGACAGGATGGAGTTGAGACGTGGATGTTAACATGTGAGAGTGCGTCATTCCGGACGTCGGTCAGGATGGAGTTGTGATATTGGTGAGACAGGGCAGTAGATATGTGAGAGTGCGTCATTCCGGATGTTGGTCAGGATGGAGTTGAGACGTGGAAGTAGACATGTAAGAGTGCGTCATTCCGGACGTTGGTCAGGATGGAGTTGAGACGTGGAAGTAGAGATGCGAGAGTGCGTCATTCCGGACGTTGGTCAGGATGGAGTTGAGACGTGGAAGTAGACATGTGAGAGTGCGTCATTCCGGACGTTGGTCAGGATGGAGTTGAGCATGCGAGAGTGCGTCATTCCGGACGTTGGTCAGGATAGAATTGAGACGTCGAAGTAGACATGGGAGGGTGCGTCGTTCCAGACGTTGGTCAGGATAGAGTTCAGATGCGGAAGTAGACATGCGAGAGTGCGTCATTCTGGACGTTGGTCAGCATGGAGTTGAGACACGGAAGTAGACATGCGAGAGTGCGTCGTTCCAGGCGTTGATCAGGATGGAGCTGAGACGCGGAAGTAGACATGTGAGAGTGCGTCATTCCGGACGTTGGTCTGGATGGAGTTGAGACGTGGAAGTAGACATGGGAGAGTGCGTCATTCTGGACGTTGGTCAGGATGGAGTTCAGACGTGGAAGTAGACATGTGAGAGTGCGTCATTCCGGACGTTGCTCAGAATGGAGTTCAGACGTGAAGTAGACATGTGAGAGGTGCGTCATTCCGGACGTTGGTCAGGATGGAGTTGAGACGTGGACGTAGACATGTGAGAGTGCGTCATTCCAGACGTTGGTTAGGCTGGAGTTGAGATGTGGACGTAGACATGTGAGAGTTCGTCATTCCGGACGTTGGTCAGGATGGATTTGAGACATGGATGTAGACATGGGAGAGTGCGTCATTCCGGACGTTGGTCAGGATGGAGCTGAGACGTGGAAGCAGACATGGGAGAGTGCGTCATTCTGGACGTTGGTCGGGATGGAGCTGAGTCGCGGAAGTAGATATGTGAGAGTGCGTCATTCCGGACATTGGTCAAGATGGAGTTGAGACATGGACGTAGATATGTGAGAGTGCGTCATTCCGTTCGTTGGTCAGGATGGAGTTGAGACGTGGACGTAGACATGCGAGAGTGTGTCTTTCCGGACGGTGGTCAGGATGCAGTAGTGATGTTGGTAAGACATGGAAGTAGACATGTGAGAATGTGTAATTCCGGACGTTCTTCAAGATAGAGTTGAGACGTCGAATTAGACATGGGAGAGTGCGTCATTCCGGACGTTGGTCAGGATGGAGTTGAGACGCGGAAGTAGACATGCGAGAGTGCGTCATTCCGGACGTTGGTCAGGTTGGAGTAGAGACGCGGAAGAAGACCTCCGAGAGTGCGTCATTCCGGACGTTGGTCAGGATGGAGTTGAGACGCGGAAGTAGACATGCGAGAGTGCGTTATTCCGGACGTTGGTCAGGATGGAGCTGAGACGCAGAAGTAGACATGGGAGAGTGCGTCGTTCCAGACATTGGTCAGGATGGAGTTGAGACATGGGAACAGACATATGAGAGTGCGTCATTCTGGACGTTGGTCAGTTTGGATTTGAGACGTGGAAGTAGACATGTGAGAGAGCGTCATTCCGGACGTTGGTCAGGATGGAGTTGAGACGTGGAAGTAGACATGCGAGAGTGCGTCATTCCGGACGTTGGTCAGGATAGAATTGAGACGTCGAAGTAGACATGGGAGAGTGCGTCATTCCGGACGTTGGTCAGGATGGAGTTCAGATGCGGAAGTAGACATGCGAGAGTGCGTCATTCTGGACGTTGGTCAGGATGGAGTTGAGACGCGGAAGTAGACATGCGAGAGTGCGTCATTCCGGACGTTGGTCAAGATGGAGTAGAGACGCGGAAGAAGACATGTGAGAGTGCGTCATTCCGGACGTTGGTCAGGATGGAGCTGAGACGCAGAAGTAGACATGGGAGAGAGCGTCGTTCCAGACGTTGGTCAGGATGGAGCTGAGACGCGGAAGTAGACATGTGAGAATGCGTCATTCCGGACGTTGGTCAGGATGGATTTGAGACGTGGAAGTAGACATGGGAGACTGCATCATTCCGGACGTTGCTCAGAATGGAGTTCAGACGTGAAGTAGACATGTGAGAGAGCATCATTCCGGACGTTGGTTAGGATGGAGCTGAGACGTGGAAGTAGACATAGGAGAGTGCGTCATTCCGGACGTTGGTCAGGATGGAGCTGAGACGTGAAGTAGACATGTGAGAGTGCGTCATTCCGGGCGTTGGTCAGGATGGAGCTGAGACGTTTGAAGTAGACATGTGAGAGTACGTCATGCCGGGCGTTGGTCAGGAAGGTGTTGAGACGTGGAAGTCGACATGGGAGAGTGCGTCATTCCGGACGTTGGTCAGGATGGATTTGAGACGTGAAATTAGACATGGAGAGTGCGTCATTAAAGACGTTGGTCAGGATGGCGTTGAGACGTGGAAGTGGACATGGAGAGAGTGCTTCATTCCGGACGTTGTTCAGGATGGAGATGAGACGTGAAATTAGACATGTGAGAGTGCGTCATTCCGGACGTTAGTCAGGATGTAGTTGAGACGTGGAAGTAGACATGGGAGAGTGCGTCATTCCGGACTTTGGTCAGGATGGAGTTGTGATGTTGGTGAGACAGGAGTGGAAGTAGATATGTGAGAGTGCGTCATTCCGGATGTTCGTCAGGATGGAGTTGAGACATGGAAGTAGACACGTCAGAGTGCGTCATTCCGGACGTTGGTCAGGATGGAGTAGACACGTGGACGTAGACAGACATTTGAGAGTGCGTCATTCCGGACGTTGGTCAGGATGGAGTTGAGACGTTGAAGTAGACATGCGAGAGTGCGTCATTCCGGACGTTGGTCAGGATGAGTTGAGACGTGGAAGTAGACATGTGAGAGTGCGTCATTCCGGACGTTGGTCAGGATGGAGTTGAGACGTGGGAAGTAGACATGCGAGAGTGCGTCATTCCGGACGTTGGTCAGGTTAGAATTGAGACGTCGAAGTAGACATGGGTGGGTGGCGTCGTTCCGGACGTTGGTCAGGGATGGAGTTCAGATGCGGAAGTAGACATGCGAGAGTGCGTCATTCTGGACGTTGGTCAGGATGGAGTTGAGACACGGAAGTAGACATTGCGAGAGGTGCGTCGTTTCCAGGCGTTGGTCAGGATGGAGCTGAGACGCGGAAGTAGACATGTGAGAGTGCGTCATTCCGGACGTTGGTCTGGATGGAGTGGAGACTTGGAAGTAGACATGGGAGAGTGCGTCATTCTGGACGTTGATCAGGATGGAGTTGAGACGTGGAAGTAACATGTCAGAGTGCGTCATTCCGGACGTTGCTCAGAATGGAGTTCAGACGTGAAGTAGACATGTGAGAGTGCGTCATTCCAGACGTTGGTTAGGCTGGAGTTGAGACGGTGGACGTAGACATGTGAGAGTTCGTCCATTCTCGGACGTTGGTCAGGATGGAGTTGAGACATGGATGTAGACATGGGAGAGTGCGTCATTCCGGACGTTGGTCAGGGTGGAGCTGAGACGTGGAAGCAGACATGGGAGAGTGCGTCATCTGGACGTTGGTCGGGATGGAGGCTGAGTCGCGGATGTAGATATGTGAGAGTGCGTCAATCCGGACATTGGTCAAGATGGAGTTGAGACATGGACGTAGATATGTGAGAGTGCGTCATTCCGTTCGTTGGTCAGGATGGAGTTGAGACGTGGACGTAGACATGCGAGGACTGTGTCTTTCCGGACGGTGGTCAGGATGCAGTAGTGATGTTGGTAAGACATGGAAGTAGACATGTGAGAGTGTGTAATTCCGGACGTTCTTCAAGATAGAGTTGAGACGTCGAATTAGACATGGGAGAGTGCGTCATTCCGGACGTTGGTCAGGATGGAGTTGAGACGCGGAAGTAGACATGCGAGAGTGCGTCATTCCGGACGTTGGTCAGGTTGGAGTAGAGACGCGGAAGACGACCTCCGAGAGTGCGTCATTCCGGACGTTGGTCAGGATGGAGTTGAGACGCGGAAGTAGACATGCGAGAGTGCGTTATTCCGGACGTTGGTCTGGATGGAGCTGAGACGCAGAAGTAGACATGGGAGAGTGCGTCGTTCCAGACATTGGTCAGGATGGAGTTGAGACATGGGAACAGACATGTGAGATTGCGTCATTCTGGACGTTGGTCAGTTTGGATTTGAGACGTGGAAGTAGACATGTGAGAGAGCATCATTCCGGACGTTGGTCAGGATGGAGTTGAGACGTGGAAGCAGACATGCGAGAGTGCGTCATTCCGGACGTTGGTCAGGATAGAATTGAGACGTCGAAGTAGACATGGGAGAGTGCGTCATTCCGGACGTTGGTCAGGATGGAGTTCAGATGCGGAAGTAGACATGCGAGAGTGCGTCATTCTGGACGTTGGTCAGGATGGTGTTGAGACGCGGAAGTAGACATGCGAGAGTGCGTCATTCCGGACGTTGGTCAAGATGGAGTAGAGACGCGGAAGCAGACATGTGAGAGTGCGTCATTCCGGACGTTGGTCAGGATGGAGCTGAGACGCAGAAGTAGACATGGGAGAGAGCGTCGTTCCAGACGTTGGTCCGAATGGAGCTGAGACGCGGAAGTAGACATGTGAGAATGCGTCATTCCGGACGTTGGTCAGGATGGAGCTGAGACGTGGAAGTAGACATAGGAGAGTGCGTCATTCCGGACGTTGGTCAGGATGGAGCTGAGACGTGGAAGTAGACATGTGAGAGTGCGTCATTCCGGGCGTTGGTCAGGATGGAGCTGAGACGTTGAAGTAGACATGTGAGAGTACGTCATGCCGGGCGTTGGTCAGGAAGGTGTTGAGACGTGGAAGTCGACATGGGAGAGTGCGTCATTCCGGACGTTGGTCAGGATGGAGTTGAGATATGGAAGTAGATATGTGAGAGTGCGTCATTCCGGACATCGGTCAGGATGGAGTTGAGACGCGGAAGTAGACATGCGAGAGTGCGTCATTCCGGACGTTGCTCAGGATGGAGCTGAGACGCAGAAGTAGACATTGGAGAGTGCGTCGTTCCAGACGTTGCTCACGATGGAGTTGTGATGTTGGTCAGACATGGAAGTAGACATGTGAGAGTGTGTCATTCCGGACGTTGGTCAGGATGGATTTGAGACATGGAAACAGACATGTGAGAGTGCGTCATTTTGGACGTTGGTCAGTTTGGAGTTGAGACGTGGAAGTAGACATGTGAGAATGCGTAAATCCGGATGTTCGTCACGATGGAGTTGAGACATGGAAGAAGACATGTCAGAGTGCGTCATCCCGGACGTTGGTCAGAATGGACTTGAGACATAGACGTAGACATGTGAGAGTGCCTCATTCCGGACATTGGTCAGGATGGAGTTGAGACATGGACGTAGACATGTGAGAGTGCGTCATTCCGGACGTTGGTCACGATTGAGATCAGACATGGAAGTAGACATGTGAGAGTGCGTCATTCCGGACATTCGTGAGGATGGAGTTGAAACATGGACGTAGACATGTGAGAGTGCGTCATTCCGGATGTTGATCAGGATGGAGTTGAGACATGGAAGTAGACATGTGAGTTTGCGTCATTTCGGACGTTGGTCAGGGAGGAGTTGAGACATGGAAGTAGACATGTGAGAGTGCGTTATTCCGGACGTTGGTCAGGATGGAGTTGAGACATGTAAGTAGATATATGAGAGTGTGTCAGTCCGGACGTTGGTCAGGATGGAGTTTGGACGTGGAAGTAGACATGTGAGAGTTCGTCATTCCGGACATTGGTCAGGTTGGAGTTGAGACGCAGAATTAGGCATGGGAGAGTGCGTCGTTCCGGACATTGGTCAGGATGGAGCTGAGACGCGGAAGTAGACATGTGAGAGTGTGTCGTTCCGGACGTTGGTCAGGATAGAATTGAGACGTCGAAGTAGACATGGGAGGGTGCGTCGTTCCGGACGTTGGTCAGGATGGAGTTCAGATGCGGAAGTAGACAATGCGAGAGTGCGTCATTCTGGACGTTGGTCAGGATGGAGTTGAGACACGGAAGTAGACATGCGAGAGTGCGTCGTTCCAGGCGTTGGTCAGGATGGAGTTGAGATGTGGAAGTAGACGTGTGAGAGAGCGTCATTCTGGACGTTGGTCAGGATGGAGCTGAGACGTGGAAGTAGATATGTGAGAGTGCATCATTCCGGACGTTGGTCAGCATGCAGTTGAGACATGTAAGTACATATCTGCGAGTTCATCATTCCGGACGTTGGTCAGGATGGAGTTGAGACATGTAAGTAGATATGTGAGAGTGCGTCATTCCGTTCGTTGGTCAGGATGGAGTTGAGACGTGGACGTAGACATGCGAAAGTGCGTCATTCCGGACGTTGGTCCGGATGTAATTGAGGCGAGGAAGTAGACATGCGAGAGTGCGTCATTCCGGAAGTTGGTCCGGATGGAGTTGAGACATGGAAGTAGATATGTGAAAGTGTGTCTTTCCGGACGGTGGTCAGGATGCAGTTGTGATGTTGGTGAGACGCGGAAGTAGACATGTGAGAATGAGTCATTCCGGACGTTGGTCAGGATGGAGCTGAGACGTGGAAGTAGACATAGGAGAGTGCGTCATTCCGGACGTTGGTCAGGATGGAGCTGAGACGTGGAAGTACACATGTGAGAGTGCGTCATTCCGGGCGTTGGTCAGGATGGAGCTGAGACGTTGAAGTAGACATGAGAGAGTACGTCATGCCGGGCGTTGGTCAGGAAGGTGTTGAGACGTGGAAGTCGACATGGGAGAGTGCGTCATTCCGGACGTTGGTCAGGATGGAGTTGAGATATGGAAGTAGATATGTGAGAGTGCGTCATTCCGGACATCGGTCAGGATGGAGTTGAGACGCGGAAGTAGACATGCGAGAGTGCGTCATTCCGGACGTTGCTCAGGATGGAGCTGAGACGCAGAAGTAGACATTGGAGAGTGCGTCGTTCCAGACGTTGCTCACGATGGAGTTGTGATGTTGGTGAGACATGGAAGTAGACATGTGAGAGTGTGTCATTCCGGACGTTGGTCAGGATGGATTTGAGACATGGAAACAGACATGTGAGAGTGCGTCATTTTGGACGTTGGTCAGTTTGGAGTTGAGACGTGGAAGTAGACATGTGAGAATGCGTCAATCCGGATGTTCGTCACGATGGAGTTGAGACATGGAAGAAGACATGTCAGAGTGCGTCATCCCGGACGTTGGTCAGAATGGACTTGAGACATGGACGTAGACATGTGAGAGTGCGTCATTCCGGACGTTGGTCACGATTGAGATCAGACATGGAAGTAGACATGTGAGAGTGCGTCATTCCGGACATTCGTGAGGATGGAGTTGAAACATGGACGTAGACATGTGAGAGTGCGTCATTCCGGATGTTGATCAGGATGGAGTTGAGACATGGAAGTAGACATGTGAGTTTGCGTCATTCCGGACGTTGGTCAGGGAGGAGTTGAGACATGGAAGTAGACATGTGAGAGTGCGTTATTCCGGACGTTGGTCAGGATGGAGTTGAGACATGTAAGTAGATATATGAGAGTGTGTCAGTCCGGACATTGGTCTGGATGGAGTTTGGACGTGGAAGTAGACATGTGAGAGTTCGTCATTCTGGACATTGGTCAGGTTGGAGTTGAGACGCAGAATTAGGCATGGGAGAGTGCGTCGTTCCGGACATTGGTCAGGATGGAGCTGAGACGCGGAAGTAGACATGTGAGAGTGTGTCGTTCCAGACGTTCCTCACGATGGAGTTGTGATGTTGGTGAGACATGGAAGTAGACATGTGAGAGTGTGTCATTCCAGACGTTGGTCAGGATGCAGTTGAGACATGGAAACAGACATGTGAGAGTGCGTCATTGTGGACGTTGGTCAGTTTGGAGCTGAGAAGTGGAAGTAGACATGTGAGAGTGCGTCATTCCGGACGTTGGACAGGATGGAGTTGAGCCATGTAAGTAGATATGTGAGAGTGTGTCATTCCGGACGTTAGTCAGGATGGAGTTGAGACGTGGAAGTAGAAATGTGAGAGTTCGTCATTCCGTCATTGGTCAGGTTGGAGTTGAGACGTGGAAGTAGACATGTGAGAATGCGTCATTCCGGACGATTGGTCAGGATGGAGTTGAGACATGGAAGGAGACATGTTAGAGTGCGTCATTCTGGATGTTGGTCAGGATGGAGTTGAGACATCGACGTAGGCATGTGAGAGTGCGTCATTCCGGACATTGGTCAGGATGGAGTTGAAACATGGAAGTAGATATGTGAGAGTGCGTCATTCCGGACGTTGGTCAGGATGGAGTTGAGACATGGAAGTAGATATGTGAGAGTGTGCCTTTCCGGACAGTGGTCAAAATTCAGTTGTGATGTTGGTGAGACATGGAAGTAGACATGTGAGAGTGTGTCATTCCGGACATTGTTCAGGATGGAGTTGAGCCATGGAAGTAGATATGTGAGAGTACGTCATTCCGGACATTGGTCAGGATGGAGTTGAGAGGTGGAAGTAGACACGTGAGAGTGCGTCATTCCGGACGTTGGTCAGGTTGCAGTTGAGACGTGGAAGTAGACATGCGAGAGTGCGTCATTCCGGACGTTGGTCAGGATGGAGTTGAGACGTGGAAGTAGAAATGTGAGAGTTCGTCATTCCGTCATTGGTCAGGTTGGAGTTGAGACGTGGAAGTAGACATGTGAGAATGCGTCATTCCGGACGATTGGTCAGGATGGAGTTGAGACATGGAAGGAGACATGTGAGAGTGCGTCATTCTGGATGTTGGTCAGGATGGAGTTGAGACATCGACGTAGGCATGTGAGAGTGCGCCATTCCGGACATTGGTCAGGATGGAGTTGAAACATGGAAGTAGATATGTGAGAGTGTGCCTTTCCGGACAGTGGTCAAAATTCAGTTGTGATGTTGGTGAGACATGGAAGTAGACATGTGAGAGTGTGTCATTCCGGACATTGTTCAGGATGGAGTTGAGCCATGGAAGTAGATATGTGAGAGTGCGTCATTCAGGACGTTCGGTACGATAGAGTTGAGACGTGGAAGTAGACATGTGAGAGTGCGTCATTCCGGACGTTGGTCACGTTTGAGTTGAGACGTGGAAGTAGACATGTGAGAGTGCGTCTTTCCGGACGTTGCTCACGATGGAGTTTAGACGTGGATGTAGACATGTGAGAGTGCGTGATTCCGGACGTTGGACAGGATGGAGTTGAGACGTGGACGTAGACATGTGAGAGTGCGTCATTCAAGACGTCGGTCAGGATGGAGTTGTGATGTTGGTGAGACAGGGAAGTAGATATGTGAGAGTGCATCTTTCCGGACGTTGGTCAGGATGCAGTAGACTCGTGGACGTAGACATGTAAGAGTGCGTCATTCCGGACGTTGGTCAGGATGGATTTGAGACGTGGAAGTAGACATGCGAGAGTGCGTCATTCCGGACGTTGGTCAGGATGGAGTTGAGACGTGGAAGTAGACATGTGAGAGTGCGTCATTCCGGACGTTGGTCAGGATGGAGTTGAGACGTGGAAGTAGACATGCGAGAGTGCGTCATTCCGGACGTTGGTCAGGATAGAATTGAGACGTCGAAGTAGACATGGGAGGGTGCGTCGTTCCGGACGTTGGTCAGGATGGAGTTCAGATGCTGAAGTAGACATGCGAGAGTGCGTCATTCTGGACGTTGGTCAGGATGGAGTTGAGACACGGAAGTAGACATGCGAGAGTGCGTCGATCCAGGCGTTGGTCAGGATGGAGTTGAGATGTGGAAGTAGACGTGTGAGAGAGCGTCATTCTGGACGTTGGTCAGGATGGAGCTGAGACGTGGAAGTAGATATGTGAGAGTGCATCATTCCGGACGTTGGTCAGCATGCAGTTGAGACATGTAAGTACATATCTGCGAGTTCATCATTCCGGACGTTGGTCAGGATGGAGTTGAGACATGTAAGTAGATATGTGAGAGTGCGTCATTCCGTTCGTTGGTCAGGATGGAGTTGAGACGTGGACGTAGACATGCGAAAGTGCGTCATTCCGGACGTTGGTCCGGATGTAATTGAGGCGAGGAAGTAGACATGCGAGAGTGCGTCATTCCGGAAGTTGGTCCGGATGGAGTTGAGACATGGAAGTAGATATGTGAAAGTGTGTCTTTCCGGACGGTGGTCAGGATGCAGTTGTGATGTTGGTGAGATATGGAAGTAGACATGTGGGAGTGTGTCATTCCGGACGTTGTTCAAGATGGAGTTAGACGTCGAAGTAGAAATGGGAGAGTGCGTCATTCCGGACGTTGGTCAGGATGGAGTTGAGTCACGCAAGTAGACATGCGAGAGTGCGTAATTCCGGACGTTGGTCAGGCTGGAGTTGAGACGTGGAAGTAGACATGCGAGAGTGCGTTATTCTGGACGTTGGTCAGGTTGGAGTAAAGACGCGGAAGAAGACATCCGAGAGTGTGTCATTCCGGATGTTGGTCAGGATGGAGTTGAGACGCGGAAGTAGACATGCGAGAGTGCGTCATTCCGGACGTTGGTCAGGATGGAGTTGAGAGGCAGAAGTAGACATGGGAGAGTGCGACGTTCCAGACGTTGGTCAGGATGGAGTTGAGACGCGGAAGTAGACATGTGAGAGTGCGTCGTTCCAGACGTTGCTCACGATGGAGTTGTGATGTTGGTGAGACATGGAAGTAGACATGTGAGAGTGTGTCATTCCGGACGTTGGTGAGGATGGAGTTGAGACATGGAAACAGACATGTGAGAGTGCGTCATTCTGGACGTTGGTCACTTTGGAGTTGAGACGTGGAAGTAGACATGTGAGAATGCGTCATTCCGGATGTTCGTCACGATGGAGTTGAGACATGGATGTAGACATGTCAGAGTGCGTCATTCCGGACGTTGGTCAGGATGGAGTTGAGACATAGAAGTAGACATGTCAGAGTGCGTCATTCCGGACGTTGGTCAGGATGGAGTTGAGACGTGGACGTAGACATGTGAGAGTGCGTCATTCCGGACGTTGGTCAGGCTGGAGTTGAGATGTAGACGTAGACATGTGAGAGTTCGGCATTCCGGACGTTCGTCAGGATGGAGTTGAGACGTGGAAGTAGACATGTGAGAGTGCGTCATTCTGGACGTTGGTCAGGATGGAGCTGAGACGTGGAAGTAGATATCTTAGAGTGCGTCATTCCGGAAGTTGGTCAGCATGCAGTTGAGACATGTAAGTACATATCTGCGAGTTCATCATTCCGGACGTTGGTCAGGATGGAGTTGAGACGTGGACGTAGACATGTGAGAGTGCGTCATTCCGGACATTGGTAAAGATGGAGTTGAGACATGGAAGTAGACATCTGAGAGTGCGTCATTCCGGACGTTTGTCAGGATGGAGTTGAGACATGTAAGTACATATGTGAGAGTGCGTCATTCCATTCGTTGGTCAGGATGGAGTTGAGACGTGGACGTAGACATGCAAGAGTGCGTCATTCCGGAGGTTGGTCCGGATGGAATTGAGGCCAGGAAGTAGACATCCGAGAGTGCGTCATTCCGGAAGTTGGTCAGTATGCAGTTGAGACATGGAAGTAGATATGTGAGAGTGTGTCTTTCCGGACGGTGGTCAGGATGCAGTTGTGATGTTGGTGAGACATGGAAGTAGACATGTGAGAGTGCGTCATTCCGAACGTTGGTCAGGATGGAGTTGAGACGTCGAAGTAGACATGGGAGAGTGCGTCATTCCGGATGTTGGTCAGGATGGAGTTGAGACGCGCAAGTAGACATGCGAGAGTGCGTAATTCCGGACGTTGGTCAGGATGGAGTTGAGACGCGGAAGTAGACATGCGAGAGTGCGTCATTCCGGACGTTGGTCAGGATGGAGCTGAGACGCAGAAGTAGACACGAGAGAGTGCGTCGTTCCAGACGTTGGTCAGGATGGAGTTGTGCTGTTGGTGAGACATGGAAGTAGACGTGTTAGAGTGTGTCATTCCGGACGTTGGTCAGGATGGAGTTGAGACATGGAAACAGACATGTGAGAGTGCGTCAGTCTGGACGTTGGTCACTTTGGAGTAGAGACGTGGAAGTAGACATGTGAGAATGCGTCATTCCGGATGTTCGTCACGATGGAGTTGAGACATGGAAGTAGACATGTCAGAGTGCGTCATTCCGGACGTTGGTCAGAAGGGACTTGAGACATGGACGTAGACATGTGAGAGTGCCTCATTCCGGACATTGGTCAGGATGGAGTTGAGACATGGACGTAGACATGTGAGAGTGCGTCATTCCGGACGTTGGTCACGATGGAGATCAGACATGGAAGTAGACATGTGAGATTGCGTCATTCCGGACATTCGTGAGGATGGAGTTGAAACATGGATGTAGACATGTGAGAGTGCGTCATTCCGGATGTTGATCAGGATGGAGTTGAGACATGGAAGTAGACATGTGAGTGTGCGTCATTCCGGACGTTGGTCAGGATGGAGTTGAGACGAGGAAGTAGACATGTGAGAATGCGTCATTCCGGACGTTGGTCAGGATGGTGTCGAGACGTGGACGTAGACATGTGAGAGTGCGTCATTCCGGACGTTGGTCAGGCTGGAGTTGAGACGTGGACGAGACATGTGAGAGTTCGTCATTCCGGACGTTGGTCAGGATGGAGTTGAGACGTGGAAGCAGACATGTGAGAGTGCGTCATTCCGGACGTTGGTCAGGGAGGAGCTGAGACGTGGAAGTAGACATGGGAGAGTGCGTCATTCCGGACGTTTGTCAGGATGGAGTTGAGACATGTAAGTACATATCTGCGAGTTCATCATTCCGGATGTTGGTCAGGATGGACATCAGACGTGGACGTAGACATGTGAGAGTGCGTCATTCCGGACATTGATCACGATCGAGTTGAGACATGGAAGTAGACATGTAAGAGTGCGTCATTCCGGACGTTGGTCAAGATGGAGTTGAGACCTGGAAGTAGACATGTGTGAGTGCGTCATTCCGGATGTTTGTCAGGATGGAGTTGAGACATCTAAGTAGATATGTGAGAGTGCGTCATTCCGTTCGTTGGTCAGGATGGAGTTGAGACGTGGACGTAGACATGTGAGAGTGCCTCATTCAGGACGTTGGTCAGGATGGAGTTGAGACGTGAATGTAGACATGCGAGAGTGCGTCAATCCGGACGTTGGTCAGGATGGAGTTGAGACATGGAAGTAGACATGTGAGAATGCGTCATTCCGGACATCGGTCAGGATGGAGTTGAGACGCGGAAGTAGACATGCGAGAGTGCGTCATTCCGGACGTTGCTCAGGATGGAGCTGAGACGCAGAAGTAGACATTGGAGAGTGCGTCGTTCCAGACGTTGCTCACGATGGAGTTGTGATGTTGGTGAGACATGGAAGTAGACATGTGAGAGTGTGTCATTCCGGACGTTGGTCAGGATGGATTTGAGACATGGAAACAGACATGTGAGAGTGCGTCATTTTGGACGTTGGTCAGTTTGGAGTTGAGACGTGGAAGTAGACATGTGAGAATGCCTAAATCCGGATGTTCGTCACGATGGAGTTGAGACATGGAAGAAGACATGTCAGAGTGCGTCATCCCGGACGTTGGTCAGAATGGACTTGAGACATAGACGTAGGCATGTGAGAGTGCCTCATTCCGGACATTGGTCAGGATGGAGTTTAGACATGGACGTAGACATGTGAGAGTGCGTCATTCCGGACGTTGGTCACGATTGAGATCAGACATGGAAGTAGACATGTGAGAGTGCGTCATTCCGGACATTCGTGAGGATGGAGTTGAAACATGGACGTAGACATGTGAGAGTGCGTCATTCCGGATGTTGATGAGGATGGAGTTGAGACATGGAAGTAGACATGTGAGTTTGCGTCATTCCGGACGTTGGTCAGGGAGGAGTTGAGACATGGAAGTAGACATGTGAGAGTGCGTTATTCCGGACGTTCGTCAGGATGGAGTTGAGACATGTAAGTAGATATATGAGAGTGTGTCAGTCCGGACATTGGTCTGGATGGAGTTTGGACGTGGAAGTAGACATGTGAGAGTTCGTCATTCCGGACATTGGTCAGGTTGGAGTTGAGACGCAGAATTAGGCATGGGAGAGTGCGTCGTTCCGGACATTGGTCAGGATGGAGCTGAGACGCGGAAGTAGACATGTGAGAGTGTGTCGTTCCAGACGTTCCTCACGATGGAGTTGTGATGTTGGTGAGACATGGAAGTAGACATGTGAGAGTGTGTCATTCCAGACGTTGGTCAGGATGCAGTTGAGACATGGAAACAGACATGTGAGAGTGCGTCATTGTGGACGTTGGTCAGTTTGGAGCTGAGAAGTGGAAGTAGACATGTGAGAGTGCGTCATTCCGGACGTTGGACAGGATGGAGTTGAGCCATGTAAGTAGATATGTGAGAGTGTGTCATTCCGGACGTTAGTCAGGATGGAGTTGAGACGTGGAAGTAGAAATGTGAGAGTTCGTCATTCCGTCATTGGTCAGGTTGGAGTTGAGACGTGGAAGTAGACATGTGAGAATGCGTCATTCCGGACGATTGGTCAGGATGGAGTTGAGACATGGAAGGAGACATGTGAGAGTGCGTCATTCTGGATGTTGGTCAGGATGGAGTTGAGACATCGACGTAGGCATGTGAGAGTGCGTCATTCCGGACATTGGTCAGGATGGAGTTGAAACATGGAAGTAGATATGTGAGAGTGCGTCATTCCGGACGTTGGTCAGGATGGAGTTGAGACATGGAAGTAGATATGTGAGAGTGTGCCTTTCCGGACAGTGGTCAAAATTCAGTTGTGATGTTGGTGAGACATGGAAGTAGACATGTGAGAGTGTGTCATTCCGGACATTGTTCAGGATGGAGTTGAGCCATGGAAGTAGATATGTGAGAGTGCGTCATTCAGGACGTTCGGTACGATAGAGTTGAGACGTGGAAGTAGACATGTGAGAGTGCGTCTTTCCGGACGTTGCTCACGATGGAGTTTAGACGTGGATGTAGACATGTGAGAGTGCGTGATTCCGGACGTTGGACAGGATGGAGTTGAGACGTGGACGTAGACATGTGAGAGTGCGTCATTCAAGACGTCGGTCAGGATGGAGTTGTGATGTTGGTGAGACAGGGAAGTAGATATGTGAGAGTGCATCTTTCCGGACGTTGGTCAGGATGCAGTAGACTCGTGGACGTAGACATGTAAGAGTGCGTCATTCCGGACGTTGGTCAGGATGGATTTGAGACGTGGAAGTAGACATGCGAGAGTGCGTCATTCCGGACGTTGGTCAGGATGGAGTTGAGACGTGGAAGTAGACATGTGAGAGTGTGTCATTCCGGACGTTGGTCAGGATGGAGTTGAGACGTGGAAGTAGACATGCGAGAGTGCGTCATTCCGGACGTTGGTCAGGATAGAATTGAGACGTCGAAGTAGACATGGGAGGGTGCGTCGTTCCGGACGTTGGTCAGGATGGAGTTCAGATGCGGAAGTAGACATGCGAGAGTGCGTCATTCTGGACGTTGGTCAGGATGGAGTTGAGACACGGAAGTAGACATGCGAGAGTGCGTCGATCCAGGCGTTGGTCAGGATGGAGTTGAGATGTGGAAGTAGACGTGTGAGAGAGCGTCATTCTGGACGTTGGTCAGGATGGAGCTGAGACGTGGAAGTAGATATGTGAGAGTGCATCATTCCGGACGTTGGTCAGCATGCAGTTGAGACATGTAAGTACATATCTGCGAGTTCATCATTCCGGACGTTGGTCAGGATGGAGTTGAGACATGTAAGTAGATATGTGAGAGTGCGTCATTCCGTTCGTTGGTCAGGATGGAGTTGAGACGTGGACGTAGACATGCGAAAGTGCGTCATTCAGGACGTTGGTCCGGATGTAATTGAGGCGAGGAAGTAGACATGCGAGAGTGCGTCATTCCGGAAGTTGGTCCGGATGGAGTTGAGACATGGAAGTAGATATGTGAAAGTGTGTCTTTCCGGACGGTGGTCAGGATGCAGTTGTGATGTTGGTGAGATATGGAAGTAGACATGTGGGAGTGTGTCATTCCGGACGTTGTTCAAGATGGAGTTAGACGTCGAAGTAGAAATGGGAGAGTGCGTCATTCCGGACGTTGGTCAGGATGGAGTTGAGTCACGCAAGTAGACATGCGAGAGTGCGTAATTCCGGATGTTGGTCAGGCTGGAGTTGAGACGTGGAAGTAGACATGCGAGAGTGCGTTATTCTGGACGTTGGTCAGGTTGGAGTAAAGACGCGGAAGAAGACATCCGAGAGTGTGTCATTCCGGATGTTGGTCAGGATGGAGTTGAGACGCGGAAGTAGACATGCGAGAGTGCGTCATTCCGGACGTTGGTCAGGATGGAGTTGAGAGGCAGAATTAGACATGGGAGAGTGCGACGTTCCAGACGTTGGTCAGGATGGAGTTGAGACGCGGAAGTAGACATGTGAGAGTGCGTCGTTCCAGACGTTGCTCACGATGGAGTTGTGATGTTGGTGAGACATGGAAGTAGACATGTGAGAGTGTGTCATTCCGGACGTTGGTGAGGATGGAGTTGAGACATGGAAACAGACATGTGAGAGTGCGTCATTCTGGACGTTGGTCACTTTGGAGTTGAGACGTGGAAGTAGACATGTGAGAATGCGTCATTCCGGATGTTCGTCACGATGGAGTTGAGACATGGATGTAGACATGTCAGAGTGCGTCATTCCGGACGTTGGTCAGGATGGAGTTGAGACATAGAAGTAGACATGTCAGAGTGCGTCATTCCGGACGTTGGTCAGGATGGAGTTGAGACGTGGACGTAGACATGTGAGAGTGCGTCATTCCGGACGTTGGTCAGGCTGGAGTTGAGATGTAGACGTAGACATGTGAGAGTTCGGCATTCCGGACGTTCGTCAGGATGGAGTTGAGACGTGGAAGTAGACATGTGAGAGTGCGTCATTCTGGACGTTGGTCAGGATGGAGCTGAGACGTGGAAGTAGATATCTTAGAGTGCGTCATTCCGGAAGTTGGTCAGCATGCAGTTGAGACATGTAAGTACATATCTGCGAGTTCATCATTCCGGACGTTGGTCAGGATGGAGTTGAGACGTGGACGTAGACATGTGAGAGTGCGTCATTCCGGACATTGGTAAAGATGGAGTTGAGACATGGAAGTAGACATCTGAGAGTGCGTCATTCCGGACGTTTGTCAGGATGGAGTTGAGACATGTAAGTACATATGTGAGAGTGCGTCATTCCGTTCGTTGGTCAGGATGGAGTTGAGACGTGGACGTAGACATGCAAGAGTGCGTCATTCCGGAGGTTGGTCCGGATGGAATTGAGGCCAGGAAGTAGACATGCGAGAGTGCGTCATTCCGGAAGTTGGTCAGAATGGAGTTGAGACATGGAAGTAGATATGTGAGAGTGTGTCTTTCCGGACGGTGGTCAGGATGCAGTTGTGATGTTGGTGAGACATGGAAGTAGACATGTGAGAGTGCGTCATTCCGAACGTTGGTCAGGATGGAGTTGAGACGTCGAAGTAGACATGGGAGAGTGCGTCATTCCGGATGTTGGTCAGGTTGGAGTTGAGACGCGCAAGTAGACATGCGAGAGTGCGTAATTCCGGACGTTGGTCAGGATGGAGTTGAGACGCGGAAGTAGACATGCGAGAGTGCGTCATTCCGGACGTTGGTCAGGATGGAGCTGAGACGCAGAAGTAGACACGAGAGAGTGCGTCGTTCCAGACGTTGGTCAGGATGGAGTTGTGCTGTTGGTGAGACATGGAAGTAGACGTGTTAGAGTGTGTCATTCCGGACGTTGGTCAGGATGGAGTTGAGACATGGAAACAGACATGTGAGAGTGCGTCAGTCTGGACGTTGGTCACTTTGGAGTAGAGACGTGGAAGTAGACATGTGAGAATGCGTCATTCAGGACGTTCGGTACGATAGAGTTGAGACGTGGAAGTAGACATGTGAGAGTGCGTCATTCCGGACGTTGGTCACGTTTGAGTTGAGACGTGGAAGTAGACATGTGAGAGTGCGTCTTTCCGGACGTTGCTCACGATGGAGTTTAGACGTGGATGTAGACATGTGAGAGTGCGTGATTCCGGACGTTGGACAGGATGGAGTTGAGACGTGGACGTAGACATGTGAGAGTGCGTCATTCAAGACGTCGGTCAGGATGGAGTTGTGATGTTGGTGAGACATGGAAGTAGACATGTGAGAGTGTGTCATTCCGGACGTTGGTGAGGATGGAGTTGAGACATGGAAACAGACATGTGAGAGTGCGTCATTCTGGACGTTGGTCACTTTGGAGTTGAGACGTGGAAGTAGACATGTGAGAATGCGTCATTCCGGATGTTCGTCACGATGGAGTTGAGACATGGATGTAGACATGTCAGAGTGCGTCATTCCGGACGTTGGTCAGGATGGAGTTGAGACATAGAAGTAGACATGTCAGAGTGCGTCATTCCGGACGTTGGTCAGGATGGAGTTGAGACGTGGACGTAGACATGTGAGAGTGCGTCATTCCGGACGTTGGTCAGGCTGGAGTTGAGATGTAGACGTAGACATGTGAGAGTTCGGCATTCCGGACGTTCGTCAGGATGGAGTTGAGACGTGGAAGTAGACATGTGAGAGTGCGTCATTCTGGACGTTGGTCAGGATGGAGCTGAGACGTGGAAGTAGATATCTTAGAGTGCGTCATTCCGGAAGTTGGTCAGCATGCAGTTGAGACATGTAAGTACATATCTGCGAGTTCATCATTCCGGACGTTGGTCAGGATGGAGTTGAGACGTGGACGTAGACATGTGAGAGTGCGTCATTCCGGACATTGGTAAAGATGGAGTTGAGACATGGAAGTAGACATCTGAGAGTGCGTCATTCCGGACGTTTGTCAGGATGGAGTTGAGACATGTAAGTACATATGTGAGAGTGCGTCATTCCGTTCGTTGGTCAGGATGGAGTTGAGACGTGGACGTAGACATGCAAGAGTGCGTCATTCCGGAGGTTGGTCCGGATGGAATTGAGGCCAGGAAGTAGACATGCGAGAGTGCGTCATTCCGGAAGTTGGTCAGAATGGAGTTGAGACATGGAAGTAGATATGTGAGAGTGTGTCTTTCCGGACGGTGGTCAGGATGCAGTTGTGATGTTGGTGAGACATGGAAGTAGACATGTGAGAGTGCGTCATTCCGAACGTTGGTCAGGATGGAGTTGAGACGTCGAAGTAGACATGGGAGAGTGCGTCATTCCGGATGTTGGTCAGGTTGGAGTTGAGACGCGCAAGTAGACATGCGAGAGTGCGTAATTCCGGACGTTGGTCAGGATGGAGTTGAGACGCGGAAGTAGACATGCGAGAGTGCGTCATTCCGGACGTTGGTCAGGATGGAGCTGAGACGCAGAAGTAGACACGAGAGAGTGCGTCGTTCCAGACGTTGGTCAGGATGGAGTTGTGCTGTTGGTGAGACATGGAAGTAGACGTGTTAGAGTGTGTCATTCCGGACGTTGGTCAGGATGGAGTTGAGACATGGAAACAGACATGTGAGAGTGCGTCAGTCTGGACGTTGGTCACTTTGGAGTAGAGACGTGGAAGTAGACATGTGAGAATGCGTCATTCAGGACGTTCGGTACGATAGAGTTGAGACGTGGAAGTAGACATGTGAGAGTGCGTCATTCCGGACGTTGGTCACGTTTGAGTTGAGACGTGGAAGTAGACATGTGAGAGTGCGTCTTTCCGGACGTTGCTCACGATGGAGTTTAGACGTGGATGTAGACATGTGAGAGTGCGTGATTCCGGACGTTGGACAGGATGGAGTTGAGACGTGGACGTAGACATGTGAGAGTGCGTCATTCAAGACGTCGGTCAGGATGGAGTTGTGATGTTGGTGAGACAGGGAAGTAGATATGTGAGAGTGCATCTTTCCGGACGTTGGTCAGGATGCAGTAGACTCGTGGACGTAGACATGTAAGAGTGCGTCATTCCGGACGTTGGTCAGGATGGATTTGAGACGTGGAAGTAGACATGCGAGAGTGCGTCATTCCGGACGTTGGTCAGGATGGAGTTGAGACGTGGAAGTAGACATGTGAGAGTGCGTCATTCCGGACGTTGGTCAGGATGGAGTTGAGACGTGGAAGTAGACATGCGAGAGTGCGTCATTCCGGACGTTGGTCAGGATAGAATTGAGACGTCGAAGTAGACATGGGAGGGTGCGTCGTTCCGGACGTTGGTCAGGATGGAGTTCAGATGCGGAAGTAGACATGCGAGAGTGCGTCATTCTGGACGTTGGTCAGGATGAAGTTGAGACACGGAAGTAGACATGCGAGAGTGCGTCGATCCAGGCGTTGGTCAGGATGGAGTTGAGATGTGGAAGTAGACGTGTGAGAGAGCGTCATTCTGGACGTTGGTCAGGATGGAGCTGAGACGTGGAAGTAGATATGTGAGAGTGCATCATTCCGGACGTTGGTCAGCATGCAGTTGAGACATGTAAGTACATATCTGCGAGTTCATCATTCCGGACGTTGGTCAGGATGGAGTTGAGACATGTAAGTAGATATGTGAGAGTGCGTCATTCCGTTCGTTGGTCAGGATGGAGTTGAGACGTGGACGTAGACATGCGAAAGTGCGTCATTCAGGACGTTGGTCCGGATGTAATTGAGGCGAGGAAGTAGACATGCGAGAGTGCGTCATTCCGGAAGTTGGTCCGGATGGAGTTGAGACATGGAAGTAGATATGTGAAAGTGTGTCTTTCCGGACGGTGGTCAGGATGCAGTTGTGATGTTGGTGAGATATGGAAGTAGACATGTGGGAGTGTTTCATTCCGGACGTTGTTCAAGATGGAGTTAGACGTCGAAGTAGAAATGGGAGAGTGCGTCATTCCGGACGTTGGTCAGGATGGAGTTGAGTCACGCAAGTAGACATGCGAGAGTGCGTAATTCCGGATGTTGGTCAGGCTGGAGTTGAGACGTGGAAGTAGACATGCGAGAGTGCGTTATTCTGGACGTTGGTCAGGTTGGAGTAAAGACGCGGAAGAAGACATCCGAGAGTGTGTCATTCCGGATGTTGGTCAGGATGGAGTTGAGACGCGGAAGTAGACATGCGAGAGTGCGTCATTCCGGACGTTGGTCAGGATGGAGTTGAGAGGCAGAAGTAGACATGGGAGAGTGCGACGTTCCAGACGTTGGTCAGGATGGAGTTGAGACGCGGAAGTAGACATGTGAGAGTGCGTCGTTCCAGACGTTGCTCACGATGGAGTTGTGATGTTGGTGAGACATGGAAGTAGACATGTGAGAGTGTGTCATTCCGGACGTTGGTGAGGATGGAGTTGAGACATGGAAACAGACATGTGAGAGTGCGTCATTCTGGACGTTGGTCACTTTGGAGTTGAGACGTGGAAGTAGACATGTGAGAATGCGTCATTCCGGATGTTCGTCACGATGGAGTTGAGACATGGATGTAGACATGTCAGAGTGCGTCATTCCGGACGTTGGTCAGGATGGAGTTGAGACATAGAAGTAGACATGTCAGAGTGCGTCATTCCGGACGTTGGTCAGGATGGAGTTGAGACGTGGACGTAGACATGTGAGAGTGCGTCATTCCGGACGTTGGTCAGGCTGGAGTTGAGATGTAGACGTAGACATGTGAGAGTTCGGCATTCCGGACGTTCGTCAGGATGGAGTTGAGACGTGGAAGTAGACATGTGAGAGTGCGTCATTCTGGACGTTGGTCAGGATGGAGCTGAGACGTGGAAGTAGATATCTTAGAGTGCGTCATTCCGGAAGTTGGTCAGCATGCAGTTGAGACATGTAAGTACATATCTGCGAGTTCATCATTCCGGACGTTGGTCAGGATGGAGTTGAGACGTGGACGTAGACATGTGAGAGTGCGTCATTCCGGACATTGGTAAAGATGGAGTTGAGACATGGAAGTAGACATCTGAGAGTGCGTCATTCCGGACGTTTGTCAGGATGGAGTTGAGACATGTAAGTACATATGTGAGAGTGCGTCATTCCGTTCGTTGGTCAGGATGGAGTTGAGACGTGGACGTAGACATGCAAGAGTGCGTCATTCCGGAGGTTGGTCCGGATGGAATTGAGGCCAGGAAGTAGACATGCGAGAGTGCGTCATTCCGGAAGTTGGTCAGAATGGAGTTGAAACATGGAAGTAGATATGTGAGAGTGCGTCATTCCGGACGTTGGTCAGGATGGAGTTGAGACATGGAAGTAGATATGTGAGAGTGTGCCTTTCCGGACAGTGGTCAAAATTCAGTTGTGATGTTGGTGAGACATGGAAGTAGACATGTGAGAGTGTGTCATTCCGGACATTGTTCAGGATGGAGTTGAGCCATGGAAGTAGATATGTGAGAGTGCGTCATTCAGGACGTTCGGTACGATAGAGTTGAGACGTGGAAGTAGACATGTGAGAGTGCGTCATTCCGGACGTTGGTCACGTTTGAGTTGAGACGTGGAAGTAGACATGTGAGAGTGCGTCTTTCCGGACGTTGCTCACGATGGAGTTTAGACGTGGATGTAGACATGTGAGAGTGCGTGATTCCGGACGTTGGACAGGATGGAGTTGAGACGTGGACGTAGACATGTGAGAGTGCGTCATTCAAGACGTCGGTCAGGATGGAGTTGTGATGTTGGTGAGACAGGGAAGTAGATATGTGAGAGTGCATCTTTCCGGACGTTGGTCAGGATGCAGTAGACTCGTGGACGTAGACATGTAAGAGTGCGTCATTCCGGACGTTGGTCAGGATGGATTTGAGACGTGGAAGTAGACATGCGAGAGTGCGTCATTCCGGACGTTGGTCAGGATGGAGTTGAGACGTGGAAGTAGACATGTGAGAGTGCGTCATTCCGGACGTTGGTCAGGATGGAGTTGAGACGTGGAAGTAGACATGCGAGAGTGCGTCATTCCGGACGTTGGTCAGGATAGAATTGAGACGTCGAAGTAGACATGGGAGGGTGCGTCGTTCCGGACGTTGGTCAGGATGGAGTTCAGATGCGGAAGTAGACATGCGAGAGTGCGTCATTCTGGACGTTGGTCAGGATGGAGTTGAGACACGGAAGTAGACATGCGAGAGTGCGTCGATCCAGGCGTTGGTCAGGATGGAGTTGAGATGTGGAAGTAGACGTGTGAGAGAGCGTCATTCTGGACGTTGGTCAGGATGGAGCTGAGACGTGGAAGTAGATATGTGAGAGTGCATCATTCCGGACGTTGGTCAGCATGCAGTTGAGACATGTAAGTACATATCTGCGAGTTCATCATTCCGGACGTTGGTCAGGATGGAGTTGAGACATGTAAGTAGATATGTGAGAGTGCGTCATTCCGTTCGTTGGTCAGGATGGAGTTGAGACGTGGACGTAGACATGCGAAAGTGCGTCATTCAGGACGTTGGTCCGGATGTAATTGAGGCGAGGAAGTAGACATGCGAGAGTGCGTCATTCCGGAAGTTGGTCCGGATGGAGTTGAGACATGGAAGTAGATATGTGAAAGTGTGTCTTTCCGGACGGTGGTCAGGATGCAGTTGTGATGTTGGTGAGATATGGAAGTAGACATGTGGGAGTGTGTCATTCCGGACGTTGTTCAAGATGGAGTTAGACGTCGAAGTAGAAATGGGAGAGTGCGTCATTCCGGACGTTGGTCAGGATGGAGTTGAGTCACGCAAGTAGACATGCGAGAGTGCGTAATTCCGGATGTTGGTCAGGCTGGAGTTGAGACGTGGAAGTAGACATGCGAGAGTGCGTTATTCTGGACGTTGGTCAGGTTGGAGTAAAGACGCGGAAGAAGACATCCGAGAGTGTGTCATTCCGGATGTTGGTCAGGATGGAGTTGAGACGCGGAAGTAGACATGCGAGAGTGCGTCATTCCGGACGTTGGTCAGGATGGAGTTGAGAGGCAGAAGTAGACATGGGAGAGTGCGACGTTCCAGACGTTGGTCAGGATGGAGTTGAGACGCGGAAGTAGACATGTGAGAGTGCGTCGTTCCAGACGTTGCTCACGATGGAGTTGTGATGTTGGTGAGACATGGAAGTAGACATGTGAGAGTGTGTCATTCCGGACGTTGGTGAGGATGGAGTTGAGACATGGAAACAGACATGTGAGAGTGCGTCATTCTGGACGTTGGTCACTTTGGAGTTGAGACGTGGAAGTAGACATGTGAGAATGCGTCATTCCGGATGTTCGTCACGATGGAGTTGAGACATGGATGTAGACATGTCAGAGTGCGTCATTCCGGACGTTGGTCAGGATGGAGTTGAGACATAGAAGTAGACATGTCAGAGTGCGTCATTCCGGACGTTGGTCAGGATGGAGTTGAGACGTGGACGTAGACATGTGAGAGTGCGTCATTCCGGACGTTGGTCAGGCTGGAGTTGAGATGTAGACGTAGACATGTGAGAGTTCGGCATTCCGGACGTTCGTCAGGATGGAGTTGAGACGTGGAAGTAGACATGTGAGAGTGCGTCATTCTGGACGTTGGTCAGGATGGAGCTGAGACGTGGAAGTAGATATCTTAGAGTGCGTCATTCCGGAAGTTGGTCAGCATGCAGTTGAGACATGTAAGTACATATCTGCGAGTTCATCATTCCGGACGTTGGTCAGGATGGAGTTGAGACGTGGACGTAGACATGTGAGAGTGCGTCATTCCGGACATTGGTAAAGATGGAGTTGAGACATGGAAGTAGACATCTGAGAGTGCGTCATTCCGGACGTTTGTCAGGATGGAGTTGAGACATGTAAGTACATATGTGAGAGTGCGTCATTCCGTTCGTTGGTCAGGATGGAGTTGAGACGTGGACGTAGACATGCAAGAGTGCGTCATTCCGGAGGTTGGTCCGGATGGAATTGAGGCCAGGAAGTAGACATGCGAGAGTGCGTCATTCCGGAAGTTGGTCAGAATGGAGTTGAGACATGGAAGTAGATATGTGAGAGTGTGTCTTTCCGGACGGTGGTCAGGATGCAGTTGTGATGTTGGTGAGACATGGAAGTAGACATGTGAGAGTGCGTCATTCCGAACGTTGGTCAGGATGGAGTTGAGACGTCGAAGTAGACATGGGAGAGTGCGTCATTCCGGATGTTGGTCAGGTTGGAGTTGAGACGCGCAAGTAGACATGCGAGAGTGCGTAATTCCGGACGTTGGTCAGGATGGAGTTGAGACGCGGAAGTAGACATGCGAGAGTGCGTCATTCCGGACGTTGGTCAGGATGGAGCTGAGACGCAGAAGTAGACACGAGAGAGTGCGTCGTTCCAGACGTTGGTCAGGATGGAGTTGTGCTGTTGGTGAGACATGGAAGTAGACGTGTTAGAGTGTGTCATTCCGGACGTTGGTCAGGATGGAGTTGAGACATGGAAACAGACATGTGAGAGTGCGTCAGTCTGGACGTTGGTCACTTTGGAGTAGAGACGTGGAAGTAGACATGTGAGAATGCGTCATTCCGGATGTTCGTCACGATGGAGTTGAGACATGGAAGTAGACATGTCAGAGTGCGTCATTCCGGACGTTGGTCAGAAGGGACTTGAGACATGGACGTAGACATGTGAGAGTGCCTCATTCCGGACATTGGTCAGGATGGAGTTGAGACATGGACGTAGACATGTGAGAGTGCGTCATTCCGGACGTTGGTCACGATGGAGATCAGACATGGAAGTAGACATGTGAGATTGCGTCATTCCGGACATTCGTGAGGATGGAGTTGAAACATGGATGTAGACATGTGAGAGTGCGTCATTCCGGATGTTGATCAGGATGGAGTTGAGACATGGAAGTAGACATGTGAGTGTGCGTCATTCCGGACCTTGGTCAGGATGGAGTTGAGACGAGGAAGTAGACATGTGAGAATGCGTCATTCCGGACGTTGGTCAGGATGGTGTCGAGACGTGGACGTAGACATGTGAGAGTGCGTCATTCCGGACGTTGGTCAGGCTGGAGTTGAGACGTGGACGTAGACATGTGAGAGTGCGTCATTCCGGACGTTGGTCAGGCTGGAGTTGAGACGTGGACGAGACATGTGAGAGTTCGTCATTCCGGACGTTGGTCAGGATTGAGTTGAGACGTGGAAGCAGACATGTGAGAGTGCGTCATTCCGGACGTTGGTCAGGGAGGAGCTGAGACGTGGAAGTAGACATGGGAGAGTGCGTCATTCCGGACGTTTGTCAGGATGGAGTTGAGACATGTAAGTACATATCTGCGAGTTCATCATTCCGGATGTTGGTCAGGATGGACATCAGACGTGGACGTAGACATGTGAGAGTGCGTCATTCCGGACATTGATCACGATCGAGTTGAGACATGGAAGTAGACATGTAAGAGTGCGTCATTCCGGACGTTGGTCAAGATGGAGTTGAGACCTGGAAGTAGACATGTGTGAGTGCGTCATTCCGGATGTTTGTCAGGATGGAGTTGAGACATCTAAGTAGATATGTGAGAGTGCGTCATTCCGTTCGTTGGTCAGGATGGAGTTGAGACGTGGACGTAGACATGTGACAGTGCCTCATTCAGGACGTTGGTCAGGATGGAGTTGAGACGTGAATGTAGACATGCGAGAGTGCGTCAATCCGGACGTTGGTCAGGATGGAGTTGAGACATGGAAGTAGACATGTGAGAATGCGTCATTCCGGACGTTGGTCAGGATGGAGTTGAGACGTGGTAGTAGACATGCGAGAGTGCGTCATTCTGGACGTTGGTCAGGATAGAATTGAAACGTCGAAGTAGACATGGGAGAGTGCGTCATTCCGGACTTTGGTTAGGATGGAGTTCAGATGCGGAAGTAGACATGCGAGAGTGCGTCATTCCGGACGTTGGTCAGGATGGAGTTGAGACGCGGAAGTAGACATGCGAGAGTCCGTCATTCCGGACGTTCGTCAGGATGGAGTAGAGACGCGGAAGTAGACATGTGAGAGTGCGTCATTCCGGACGTTGGTCAGGATGGAGCTGAGACGCAAAAGTAGACATGGGCGAGTGCGTCGTTCCAGGCGTTGGTCAGGATGGAGCTGAGACGCGGAAGTGGACATGTGCGAGTGCGTCATTCCGGACATTGATCACGATGGAGTTGAGACATGGAAGTAGACATGTAAGAGTGCGTCATTCCGGACGTTGGTCAAGATGGAGTTGAGACATGGAAGTAGACATGTGTGAGTGCGTCATTCCGGAAGTTTGTCAGGATGGAGTTGAGACATGTAAGTAGATATGTGAGAGTGCGTCATTCCGTTCGTTGGTCAGGATGGAGTTGAGACGTCGAAGTAGACATGGGAGAGTGCGTCATTCCGGACTTTGGTCAGGATGGAGTTCTGATGCGGAAGTAGACATGTGAGATTGCGTCATTCCTGACGTTGATCAGGATGGAGCTGAGACGCAAAAGTAGACATGGGCGAGTGCGTCGTTCCAGGCGTTGGTCAGGATGGAGCTGAGACGCGGAAGTAGACATATGAGAGTGCGTCATTCCGGACGTTGGTCAGGATGGATTTGAGACGTGGAAGTAGACATGGGAGAGTGCGTCATTCTGGACGTTGGTCAGGATGGAGTTGAGACGTGGAAGTAGACATGTGTGAGTGCGTCATTCCGGACGTTGCTCAGAATGGAGTTCAGACGTGAAGTAGACATGTGAGAGGTGCGTCATTCCGGACGTTGGTCAGGATGGAGTTGAGACGTGGACGTAGACATGTGAGAGTGCGTCATTCCAGACGTTGGTTAGGCTGGAGTTGAGACGTGGACGTAGACATGTGAGAGATCATCATTCCGGACGTTGGTCAGGATGGAACTGAGACGTGGAAGCAGACATGGGAGAGTGCGTCATTCTGGACGTTGGTCGGGATGGAGCTGAGACGCGGAGGTAGATATGTGAGAGTGCGTCATTCCTGACATTGGTCAAGATGGAGTTGAGACATGGAAGTAGATATGTGAGAGTGCGTCATTCCGTTCGTTGGTCAGGATGGAGTTGAGACGTGGACGTAAACATGCGAGAGTGCGTCATTCCGGACGTTGGTCAGGATGGAGTTGAGACATGGAAGTAGATATATGAGAGTGTGTCTTTCCGGACGGTGGTCAGGATGCAGTTGTGATGTTGGAAAGACATGGAAGTAGACATGTGAGAGTGTGTAATTCCGGACGTTGTTCAAGATAGAGTTGAGACGTCGAAGTAGACATGGGAGAGTGCGTCATTCCGGACGTTGGTCAGGATGGAGTTGAGACCCGGAAGTAGACATGCGAGAGTGCGTCATTCCGGACATTGGTCAGGATGGAGTTGAGACGCGGAAGTAGACATGCGAGAGTGCGTCATTCCGGACGTTGGTCAGGTTGGAGTAGAGACGCGGAAGAAGACATGCGAGAGTGCGTCATTCCGGACGTTGGTCAGGATGGAGTTGAGACGCGGAAGTAGATATGCGAGAGTGCGTCATTCCGGACGTTGGTCAGGATGGAGCTGAGGCGCAGAAGTAGACATGGGAGAGTGCGTCGTTCCAGACATTGGTCAGGATGGAGTTGAGACATGGGAACAGACATGTGAGAGTGCGTCATTCTGGACGTTGGTCAGTTTGGATTTGAGACGTGGAAGTAGACATGTGAGAATGCGTCATTCCAGATGTTCGTCCGGATGGAGTTGCGACATGGAAGTTGACATGTCAGAGTGCGTCATTCCGGACGTTGGTCACGATGGAGATCAGACATGGAAGTAGACATGCGAGAGTGCGTCATTCCGGACGTTGGTCAGGATGGAGTTGAGACATGGAAGTAGATATATGAGAGTGTGTCTTTCCGGACGGTGGTCAGGATGCAGTTGTGATGTTGGAAAGACATGGAAGTAGACATGTGAGAGTGTGTAATTCCGGACGTTGTTCAAGATAGAGTTGAGACGTCGAAGTAGACATGGGAGAGTGCGTCATTCCGGACGTTGGTCAGGATGGAGTTGAGACCCGGAAGTAGACATGCGAGAGTGCGTCATTCCGGACATTGGTCAGGATGGAGTTGAGACGCGGAAGTAGACATGCGAGAGTGCGTCATTCCGGACGTTGGTCAGGATGGAGTTCAGATGCGGAAGTAGACATGCGAGAGTGCGTCATTCTGGACGTTGGTCAGGATGGAGTTGAGACGCGGAAGTAGACATGCGAGAGTGCGTCATTCCGGACGTTGGTCAAGATTGAGTAGAGACGCGGAAGCAGACATGTGAGAGTGCGTCATTCCGGACGTTGGTCAGGATGGAGCTGAGACGCAGAAGTAGACATGGGAGAGAGCGTCGTTCCAGACGTTGGTCAGGATGGAGCTGAGACACGGAAGTAGACATGTGAGAATGCGTCATTCCGGACGTTGGTCAGGATGGAGTTGAGACGTGGAAGTAGACATGGGAGAGTGCGTCATTCCGGACGTTGCTCAGAATGGAGTTCAGACGTGAAGTAGACATGTGAGAGTGCATCATTCCGGACGTTGGTTAGCATGGAGCTGAGACGTGGAAGTAGACATGTGAGAGTGCGTCATTCCGGACGTTGGTCAGGATGGAGCTGAGACACAGAAGTAGACATGGGAGACAGCGTCGTTCCAGACGTTGGTCAGGATGGAGCTGAGACGCGGAAGCAGACATGTGAGAATGCGTCATTCCGGACGTTGGTCAGGATGGAGTTGAGACGTGGAAGTAAACATGGGAGAGTGCGTCATTCCGGACGTTGGTCAGGATGGTGTCG
>NW_027274385.1:0-106177 GCF_030028105.1 Mobula birostris
TGTGCACTGGGACACATCATCAGTAATGCATCCTCGGATCATGGGGTGTTTCGGGTCTTTCATCATTAAACACCCTCCCCGAGATGACCCAGCCGGAGTTGATCAAGCTCGGCTTGTGTTTTCCCATGGACCACGATAATGAGAGGCATGTAACTATGATGGTAATGTTGTTTTTAAACATCATTACCTGGCATCTGTATGCCTGGGATTGCATGGGTTAAATTGACAGTGTTTACTGGGCATTCGGTGTCTCTGCACCTGAGTTGAGTGGTGACTGGTTTTCTGTGGACCCAGCTTGGGTTTAACTTTCTGGTTCTCTCTCGCCGTTTGGGCATCTGGGCTTTATTCTTGGCATTTTGTCGACCGGGAGAATGAAGAGCGTGTCACTGTTAGGTTAGGTTGAGAGTATGCGGGCAGTGGGCAAATCAGCCCTCTTGTGCTTTTTGATCTCCTCACTTGAGATTCAATTTCACGCGACCCTGCCACTTTGATCTGGCCCACGCCTTCATTAACCAGGTCCAACACTTGCCTTTCTTGGATCTTGCCCCTCCTGACAAAGGTAATCGGGTTTGTGGGGGAGTGGCCAGGGTTAATCGGGGTGTGCCTAGGGTTTGTGGGGGTGTGGCATGATCTGTGGGATGTGCCGAGGGTTTGTGGGGGTGTGTGCCCCCTTGGACTTTAGGATTAGGTTTGAGTGTTGGGCTGGTGGATGTATATGTGTGACGGGGATAGGTAAGGCTGCAGAGTTTTGAGTGGTGAGGTATGAGGTTCTATGGGGCTTAGTGGTGAAGCCAGGTGAATCTGGCCCATGCCTTTCATTATCGTGGTCCGACACCACTTGGTTCAATGGACCGGGTGTGCACTGGGACACATCATCAGTAATGCATCCTCGGATCATGGGGTGTTTCGGGTCTTTCATCATTAAACACCCTCCCCGAGATGACCCAGCCGGAGTTGATCAAGCTCGGCTTGTGTTTTCCCATGGACCACGATAATGAGAGGCATGTAACTATGATGGTAATGTTGTTTTTAAACATCATTACCTGGCATCTGTATGCCTGGGATTGCATGGGTTAAATTGACAGTGTTTACTGGGCATTCGGTGTCTCTGCACCTGAGTTGAGTGGTGACTGGTTTTCTGTGGACCCAGCTTGGGTTTAACTTTCTGGTTCTCTCTCGCCGTTTGGGCATCTGGGCTTTATTCTTGGCATTTTGTCGACCGGGAGAATGAAGAGCGTGTCACTGTTAGGTTAGGTTGAGAGTATGCGGGCAGTGGGCAAATCAGCCCTCTTGTGCTTTTTGATCTCCTCACTTGAGATTCAATTTCACGCGACCCTGCCACTTTGATCTGGCCCACGCCTTCATTAACCAGGTCCAACACTTGCCTTTCTTGGATCTTGCCCCTCCTGACAAAGGTAATCGGGTTTGTGGGGGAGTGGCCAGGGTTAATCGGGGTGTGCCTAGGGTTTGTGGGGGTGTGGCATGATCTGTGGGATGTGCCGAGGGTTTGTGGGGTTGTGTGCCCCCTTGGACTTTAGGATTAGGTTTGAGTGTTGGGCTGGTGGATGTATATGTGTGACGGGGATAGGTAAGGCTGCAGAGTTTTGAGTGGTGAGGTATGAGGTTCTATGGGGCTTAGTGGTGAAGCCAGGTGAATCTGGCCCATGCCTTTCATTATCGTGGTCCGACACCACTTGGTTCAATGGACCGGGTGTGCACTGGGACACATCATCAGTAATGCATCCTCGGATCATGGGGTGTTTCGGGTCTTTCATCATTAAACACCCTCCCCGAGATGACCCAGCCGGAGTTGATCAAGCTCGGCTTGTGTTTTCCCATGGACCACGATAATGAGAGGCATGTAACTATGATGGTAATGTTGTTTTTAAACATCATTACCTGGCATCTGTATGCCTGGGATTGCATGGGTTAAATTGACAGTGTTTACTGGGCATTCGGTGTCTCTGCACCTGAGTTGAGTGGTGACTGGTTTTCTGTGGACCCAGCTTGGGTTTAACTTTCTGGTTCTCTCTCGCCGTTTGGGCATCTGGGCTTTATTCTTGGCATTTTGTCGACCGGGAGAATGAAGAGCGTGTCACTGTTAGGTTAGGTTGAGAGTATGCGGGCAGTGGGCAAATCAGCCCTCTTGTGCTTTTTGATCTCCTCACTTGAGATTCAATTTCACGCGACCCTGCCACTTTGATCTGGCCCACGCCTTCATTAACCAGGTCCAACACTTGCCTTTCTTGGATCTTGCCCCTCCTGACAAAGGTAATCGGGTTTGTGGGGGAGTGGCCAGGGTTAATCGGGGTGTGCCTAGGGTTTGTGGGGGTGTGGCATGATCTGTGGGATGTGCCGAGGGTTTGTGGGGGTGTGTGCCCCCTTGGACTTTAGGATTAGGTTTGAGTGTTGGGCTGGTGGATGTATATGTGTGACGGGGATAGGTAAGGCTGCAGAGTTTTGAGTGGTGAGGTATGAGGTTCTATGGGGCTTAGTGGTGAAGCCAGGTGAATCTGGCCCATGCCTTTCATTATCGTGGTCCGACACCACTTGGTTCAATGGACCGGGTGTGCACTGGGACACATCATCAGTAATGCATCCTCGGATCATGGGGTGTTTCGGGTCTTTCATCATTAAACACCCTCCCCGAGATGACCCAGCCGGAGTTGATCAAGCTCGGCTTGTGTTTTCCCATGGACCACGATAATGAGAGGCATGTAACTATGATGGTAATGTTGTTTTTAAACATCATTACCTGGCATCTGTATGCCTGGGATTGCATGGGTTAAATTGACAGTGTTTACTGGGCATTCGGTGTCTCTGCACCTGAGTTGAGTGGTGACTGGTTTTCTGTGGACCCAGCTTGGGTTTAACTTTCTGGTTCTCTCTCGCCGTTTGGGCATCTGGGCTTTATTCTTGGCATTTTGTCGACCGGGAGAATGAAGAGCGTGTCACTGTTAGGTTAGGTTGAGAGTATGCGGGCAGTGGGCAAATCAGCCCTCTTGTGCTTTTTGATCTCCTCACTTGAGATTCAATTTCACGCGACCCTGCCACTTTGATCTGGCCCACGCCTTCATTAACCAGGTCCAACACTTGCCTTTCTTGGATCTTGCCCCTCCTGACAAAGGTAATCGGGTTTGTGGGGGAGTGGCCAGGGTTAATCGGGGTGTGCCTAGGGTTTGTGGGGGTGTGGCATGATCTGTGGGATGTGCCGAGGGTTTGTGGGGGTGTGTGCCCCCTTGGACTTTAGGATTAGGTTTGAGTGTTGGGCTGGTGGATGTATATGTGTGACGGGGATAGGTAAGGCTGCAGAGTTTTGAGTGGTGAGGTATGAGGTTCTATGGGGCTTAGTGGTGAAGCCAGGTGAATCTGGCCCATGCCTTTCATTATCGTGGTCCGACACCACTTGGTTCAATGGACCGGGTGTGCACTGGGACACATCATCAGTAATGCATCCTCGGATCATGGGGTGTTTCGGGTCTTTCATCATTAAACACCCTCCCCGAGATGACCCAGCCGGAGTTGATCAAGCTCGGCTTGTGTTTTCCCATGGACCACGATAATGAGAGGCATGTAACTATGATGGTAATGTTGTTTTTAAACATCATTACCTGGCATCTGTATGCCTGGGATTGCATGGGTTAAATTGACAGTGTTTACTGGGCATTCGGTGTCTCTGCACCTGAGTTGAGTGGTGACTGGTTTTCTGTGGACCCAGCTTGGGTTTAACTTTCTGGTTCTCTCTCGCCGTTTGGGCATCTGGGCTTTATTCTTGGCATTTTGTCGACCGGGAGAATGAAGAGCGTGTCACTGTTAGGTTAGGTTGAGAGTATGCGGGCAGTGGGCAAATCAGCCCTCTTGTGCTTTTTGATCTCCTCACTTGAGATTCAATTTCACGCGACCCTGCCACTTTGATCTGGCCCACGCCTTCATTAACCAGGTCCAACACTTGCCTTTCTTGGATCTTGCCCCTCCTGACAAAGGTAATCGGGTTTGTGGGGGAGTGGCCAGGGTTAATCGGGGTGTGCCTAGGGTTTGTGGGGGTGTGGCATGATCTGTGGGATGTGCCGAGGGTTTGTGGGGGTGTGTGCCCCCTTGGACTTTAGGATTAGGTTTGAGTGTTGGGCTGGTGGATGTATATGTGTGACGGGGATAGGTAAGGCTGCAGAGTTTTGAGTGGTGAGGTATGAGGTTCTATGGGGCTTAGTGGTGAAGCCAGGTGAATCTGGCCCATGCCTTTCATTATCGTGGTCCGACACCACTTGGTTCAATGGACCGGGTGTGCACTGGGACACATCATCAGTAATGCATCCTCGGATCATGGGGTGTTTCGGGTCTTTCATCATTAAACACCCTCCCCGAGATGACCCAGCCGGAGTTGATCAAGCTCGGCTTGTGTTTTCCCATGGACCACGATAATGAGAGGCATGTAACTATGATGGTAATGTTGTTTTTAAACATCATTACCTGGCATCTGTATGCCTGGGATTGCATGGGTTAAATTGACAGTGTTTACTGGGCATTCGGTGTCTCTGCACCTGAGTTGAGTGGTGACTGGTTTTCTGTGGACCCAGCTTGGGTTTAACTTTCTGGTTCTCTCTCGCCGTTTGGGCATCTGGGCTTTATTCTTGGCATTTTGTCGACCGGGAGAATGAAGAGCGTGTCACTGTTAGGTTAGGTTGAGAGTATGCGGGCAGTGGGCAAATCAGCCCTCTTGTGCTTTTTGATCTCCTCACTTGAGATTCAATTTCACGCGACCCTGCCACTTTGATCTGGCCCACGCCTTCATTAACCAGGTCCAACACTTGCCTTTCTTGGATCTTGCCCCTCCTGACAAAGGTAATCGGGTTTGTGGGGGAGTGGCCAGGGTTAATCGGGGTGTGCCTAGGGTTTGTGGGGGTGTGGCATGATCTGTGGGATGTGCCGAGGGTTTGTGGGGGTGTGTGCCCCCTTGGACTTTAGGATTAGGTTTGAGTGTTGGGCTGGTGGATGTATATGTGTGACGGGGATAGGTAAGGCTGCAGAGTTTTGAGTGGTGAGGTATGAGGTTCTATGGGGCTTAGTGGTGAAGCCAGGTGAATCTGGCCCATGCCTTTCATTATCGTGGTCCGACACCACTTGGTTCAATGGACCGGGTGTGCACTGGGACACATCATCAGTAATGCATCCTCGGATCATGGGGTGTTTCGGGTCTTTCATCATTAAACACCCTCCCCGAGATGACCCAGCCGGAGTTGATCAAGCTCGGCTTGTGTTTTCCCATGGACCACGATAATGAGAGGCATGTAACTATGATGGTAATGTTGTTTTTAAACATCATTACCTGGCATCTGTATGCCTGGGATTGCATGGGTTAAATTGACAGTGTTTACTGGGCATTCGGTGTCTCTGCACCTGAGTTGAGTGGTGACTGGTTTTCTGTGGACCCAGCTTGGGTTTAACTTTCTGGTTCTCTCTCGCCGTTTGGGCATCTGGGCTTTATTCTTGGCATTTTGTCGACCGGGAGAATGAAGAGCGTGTCACTGTTAGGTTAGGTTGAGAGTATGCGGGCAGTGGGCAAATCAGCCCTCTTGTGCTTTTTGATCTCCTCACTTGAGATTCAATTTCACGCGACCCTGCCACTTTGATCTGGCCCACGCCTTCATTAACCAGGTCCAACACTTGCCTTTCTTGGATCTTGCCCCTCCTGACAAAGGTAATCGGGTTTGTGGGGGAGTGGCCAGGGTTAATCGGGGTGTGCCTAGGGTTTGTGGGGGTGTGGCATGATCTGTGGGATGTGCCGAGGGTTTGTGGGGGTGTGTGCCCCCTTGGACTTTAGGATTAGGTTTGAGTGTTGGGCTGGTGGATGTATATGTGTGACGGGGATAGGTAAGGCTGCAGAGTTTTGAGTGGTGAGGTATGAGGTTCTATGGGGCTTAGTGGTGAAGCCAGGTGAATCTGGCCCATGCCTTTCATTATCGTGGTCCGACACCACTTGGTTCAATGGACCGGGTGTGCACTGGGACACATCATCAGTAATGCATCCTCGGATCATGGGGTGTTTCGGGTCTTTCATCATTAAACACCCTCCCCGAGATGACCCAGCCGGAGTTGATCAAGCTCGGCTTGTGTTTTCCCATGGACCACGATAATGAGAGGCATGTAACTATGATGGTAATGTTGTTTTTAAACATCATTACCTGGCATCTGTATGCCTGGGATTGCATGGGTTAAATTGACAGTGTTTACTGGGCATTCGGTGTCTCTGCACCTGAGTTGAGTGGTGACTGGTTTTCTGTGGACCCAGCTTGGGTTTAACTTTCTGGTTCTCTCTCGCCGTTTGGGCATCTGGGCTTTATTCTTGGCATTTTGTCGACCGGGAGAATGAAGAGCGTGTCACTGTTAGGTTAGGTTGAGAGTATGCGGGCAGTGGGCAAATCAGCCCTCTTGTGCTTTTTGATCTCCTCACTTGAGATTCAATTTCACGCGACCCTGCCACTTTGATCTGGCCCACGCCTTCATTAACCAGGTCCAACACTTGCCTTTCTTGGATCTTGCCCCTCCTGACAAAGGTAATCGGGTTTGTGGGGGAGTGGCCAGGGTTAATCGGGGTGTGCCTAGGGTTTGTGGGGGTGTGGCATGATCTGTGGGATGTGCCGAGGGTTTGTGGGGGTGTGTGCCCCCTTGGACTTTAGGATTAGGTTTGAGTGTTGGGCTGGTGGATGTATATGTGTGACGGGGATAGGTAAGGCTGCAGAGTTTTGAGTGGTGAGGTATGAGGTTCTATGGGGCTTAGTGGTGAAGCCAGGTGAATCTGGCCCATGCCTTTCATTATCGTGGTCCGACACCACTTGGTTCAATGGACCGGGTGTGCACTGGGACACATCATCAGTAATGCATCCTCGGATCATGGGGTGTTTCGGGTCTTTCATCATTAAACACCCTCCCCGAGATGACCCAGCCGGAGTTGATCAAGCTCGGCTTGTGTTTTCCCATGGACCACGATAATGAGAGGCATGTAACTATGATGGTAATGTTGTTTTTAAACATCATTACCTGGCATCTGTATGCCTGGGATTGCATGGGTTAAATTGACAGTGTTTACTGGGCATTCGGTGTCTCTGCACCTGAGTTGAGTGGTGACTGGTTTTCTGTGGACCCAGCTTGGGTTTAACTTTCTGGTTCTCTCTCGCCGTTTGGGCATCTGGGCTTTATTCTTGGCATTTTGTCGACCGGGAGAATGAAGAGCGTGTCACTGTTAGGTTAGGTTGAGAGTATGCGGGCAGTGGGCAAATCAGCCCTCTTGTGCTTTTTGATCTCCTCACTTGAGATTCAATTTCACGCGACCCTGCCACTTTGATCTGGCCCACGCCTTCATTAACCAGGTCCAACACTTGCCTTTCTTGGATCTTGCCCCTCCTGACAAAGGTAATCGGGTTTGTGGGGGAGTGGCCAGGGTTAATCGGGGTGTGCCTAGGGTTTGTGGGGGTGTGGCATGATCTGTGGGATGTGCCGAGGGTTTGTGGGGGTGTGTGCCCCCTTGGACTTTAGGATTAGGTTTGAGTGTTGGGCTGGTGGATGTATATGTGTGACGGGGATAGGTAAGGCTGCAGAGTTTTGAGTGGTGAGGTATGAGGTTCTATGGGGCTTAGTGGTGAAGCCAGGTGAATCTGGCCCATGCCTTTCATTATCGTGGTCCGACACCACTTGGTTCAATGGACCGGGTGTGCACTGGGACACATCATCAGTAATGCATCCTCGGATCATGGGGTGTTTCGGGTCTTTCATCATTAAACACCCTCCCCGAGATGACCCAGCCGGAGTTGATCAAGCTCGGCTTGTGTTTTCCCATGGACCACGATAATGAGAGGCATGTAACTATGATGGTAATGTTGTTTTTAAACATCATTACCTGGCATCTGTATGCCTGGGATTGCATGGGTAAAATTGACAGTGTTTACTGGGCATTCGGTGTCTCTGCACCTGAGTTGAGTGGTGACTGGTTTTCTGTGGACCCAGCTTGGGTTTAACTTTCTGGTTCTCTCTCGCCGTTTGGGCATCTGGGCTTTATTCTTGGCATTTTGTCGACCGGGAGAATGAAGAGCGTGTCACTGTTAGGTTAGGTTGAGAGTATGCGGGCAGTGGGCAAATCAGCCCTCTTGTGCTTTTTGATCTCCTCACTTGAGATTCAATTTCACGCGACCCTGCCACTTTGATCTGGCCCACGCCTTCATTAACCAGGTCCAACACTTGCCTTTCTTGGATCTTGCCCCTCCTGACAAAGGTAATCGGGTTTGTGGGGGAGTGGCCAGGGTTAATCGGGGTGTGCCTAGGGTTTGTGGGGGTGTGGCATGATCTGTGGGATGTGCCGAGGGTTTGTGGGGGTGTGTGCCCCCTTGGACTTTAGGATTAGGTTTGAGTGTTGGGCTGGTGGATGTATATGTGTGACGGGGATAGGTAAGGCTGCAGAGTTTTGAGTGGTGAGGTATGAGGTTCTATGGGGCTTAGTGGTGAAGCCAGGTGAATCTGGCCCATGCCTTTCATTATCGTGGTCCGACACCACTTGGTTCAATGGACCGGGTGTGCACTGGGACACATCATCAGTAATGCATCCTCGGATCATGGGGTGTTTCGGGTCTTTCATCATTAAACACCCTCCCCGAGATGACCCAGCCGGAGTTGATCAAGCTCGGCTTGTGTTTTCCCATGGACCACGATAATGAGAGGCATGTAACTATGATGGTAATGTTGTTTTTAAACATCATTACCTGGCATCTGTATGCCTGGGATTGCATGGGTTAAATTGACAGTGTTTACTGGGCATTCGGTGTCTCTGCACCTGAGTTGAGTGGTGACTGGTTTTCTGTGGACCCAGCTTGGGTTTAACTTTCTGGTTCTCTCTCGCCGTTTGGGCATCTGGGCTTTATTCTTGGCATTTTGTCGACCGGGAGAATGAAGAGCGTGTCACTGTTAGGTTAGGTTGAGAGTATGCGGGCAGTGGGCAAATCAGCCCTCTTGTGCTTTTTGATCTCCTCACTTGAGATTCAATTTCACGCGACCCTGCCACTTTGATCTGGCCCACGCCTTCATTAACCAGGTCCAACACTTGCCTTTCTTGGATCTTGCCCCTCCTGACAAAGGTAATCGGGTTTGTGGGGGAGTGGCCAGGGTTAATCGGGGTGTGCCTAGGGTTTGTGGGGGTGTGGCATGATCTGTGGGATGTGCCGAGGGTTTGTGGGGTTGTGTGCCCCCTTGGACTTTAGGATTAGGTTTGAGTGTTGGGCTGGTGGATGTATATGTGTGACGGGGATAGGTAAGGCTGCAGAGTTTTGAGTGGTGAGGTATGAGGTTCTATGGGGCTTAGTGGTGAAGCCAGGTGAATCTGGCCCATGCCTTTCATTATCGTGGTCCGACACCACTTGGTTCAATGGACCGGGTGTGCACTGGGACACATCATCAGTAATGCATCCTCGGATCATGGGGTGTTTCGGGTCTTTCATCATTAAACACCCTCCCCGAGATGACCCAGCCGGAGTTGATCAAGCTCGGCTTGTGTTTTCCCATGGACCACGATAATGAGAGGCATGTAACTATGATGGTAATGTTGTTTTTAAACATCATTACCTGGCATCTGTATGCCTGGGATTGCATGGGTTAAATTGACAGTGTTTACTGGGCATTCGGTGTCTCTGCACCTGAGTTGAGTGGTGACTGGTTTTCTGTGGACCCAGCTTGGGTTTAACTTTCTGGTTCTCTCTCGCCGTTTGGGCATCTGGGCTTTATTCTTGGCATTTTGTCGACCGGGAGAATGAAGAGCGTGTCACTGTTAGGTTAGGTTGAGAGTATGCGGGCAGTGGGCAAATCAGCCCTCTTGTGCTTTTTGATCTCCTCACTTGAGATTCAATTTCACGCGACCCTGCCACTTTGATCTGGCCCACGCCTTCATTAACCAGGTCCAACACTTGCCTTTCTTGGATCTTGCCCCTCCTGACAAAGGTAATCGGGTTTGTGGGGGAGTGGCCAGGGTTAATCGGGGTGTGCCTAGGGTTTGTGGGGGTGTGGCATGATCTGTGGGATGTGCCGAGGGTTTGTGGGGGTGTGTGCCCCCTTGGATTAGGGTTAGGGTTAGGGTTAGGGTTAGGTTGAGAGTATGCGGGCAGTGGGCAAATCAGCCCTCTTGTGCTTTTTGATCTCCTCACTTGAGATTCAATTTCACGCGACCCTGCCACTTTGATCTGGCCCACGCCTTCATTAACCAGGTCCAACACTTGCCTTTCTTGGATCTTGCCCCTCCTGACAAAGGTAATCGGGTTTGTGGGGGAGTGGCCAGGGTTAGTCGGGGTGTGCCTAGGGTTTGTGGGGGTGTGGCATGATCTCTGGGATGTGCCGAGGGTTTGTGGGGGTGTGTGCCCCCTTGGACTTTAGGATTAGGTTTGAGTGTTGGGCTGGTGGATGTATATGTGTGACTGGGATAGGTAAGGCTGCAGAGTTTTGAGTGGTGAGGTATGAGGTTCTATGGGGCTTAGTGGTGAAGCCAGGTGAATCTGGCCCATGCCTTTCATTATCGTGGTCCGACACCACTTGGTTCAATGGACCGGGTGTGCACTGGGACACATCATCAGTAATGCATCCTCGGATCATCGGGTGTTTCGGGTCTTTCATCATTAAACACCCTCCCCGAGATGACCCAGCCGGAGTTGATCAAGCTCGGCTTGTGTTTTCCCATGGACCAGGATAATGAGAGGCATGTAACTATGAGGGTAATGACGTTTTTAAACATCATTACCTGGCATCTGTATGCCTGGGGATGCATGGGTTAAATTGACAGTGTTTACTGGGCATTCGGTGTCTCTGCACCTGAGTTTAGTGGTGGCTTGTTTTCGGTGGACCCAGCTTGGGTTTAACTTTCTGGTTCTCTCTTGCCGTTTGGGCATCTGGGCTTTGTTCTTGGCATTTTGTCGACCGGGAGAATGAAGAGCGTGTCACTGTTAGGTTAGGTTGAGAGTATGCGGGCAGTGGGCAAATCAGCCCTCTTGTGCTTTTTGATCTCCTCACTTGAGATTCAATTTCACGCGACCCTGCCACTTTGATCTGGCCCACGCCTTCATTAACCAGGTCCAACACTTGCCTTTCTTGGATCTTGCCCCTCCTGACAAAGGTAATCGGGTTTGTGGGGGAGTGGCCAGGGTTAGTCGGGGTGTGCCTAGGGTTTGTGGGGGTGTGGCATGATCTCTGGGATGTGCCGAGGGTTTGTGGGGGTGTGTGCCCCCTTGGACTTTAGGATTAGGTTTGAGTGTTGGGCTGGTGGATGTATATGTGTGACTGGGATAGGTAAGGCTGCAGAGTTTTGAGTGGTGAGGTATGAGGTTCTATGGGGCTTAGTGGTGAAGCCAGGTGAATCTGGCCCATGCCTTTCATTATCGTGGTCCGACACCACTTGGTTCAATGGACCGGGTGTGCACTGGGACACATCATCAGTAATGCATCCTCGGATCATCGGGTGTTTCGGGTCTTTCATCATTAAACACCCTCCCCGAGATGACCCAGCCGGAGTTGATCAAGCTCGGCTTGTGTTTTCCCATGGACCAGGATAATGAGAGGCATGTAACTATGAGGGTAATGACGTTTTTAAACATCATTACCTGGCATCTGTATGCCTGGGGATGAATGGGTTAAATTGACAGTGTTTACTGGGCATTCGGTGTCTCTGCACCTGAGTTTCGTGGTGGCTTGTTTTCTGTGGACCCAGCTTGGGTTTAACTTTCTGGTTCTCTCTTGCCGTTTCGGCATCTGGGCTTTGTTCTTGGCATTTTGTCGACCGGGAGAATGAAGAGCGTGTCACTGTTAGGTTAGGTTGAGAGTATGCGGGCAGTGGGCAAATCAGCCCTCTTGTGCTTTTTGATCTCCTCACTTGAGATTCAATTTCACGCGACCCTGCCACTTTGATCTGGCCCACGCCTCTGTTAGGTTAGGTTGAGAGTATGCGGGCAGTGGGCAAATCAGCCCTCTTGTGCTTTTTGATCTCCTCACTTGAGATTCAATTTCACGCGACCCTGCCACTTTGATCTGGCCCACGCCTTCATTAACCAGGTCCAACACTTGCCTTTCTTGGATCTTGCCCCTCCTGACAAAGGTAATCGGGTTTGTGGGGGAGTGGCCAGGGTTAGTCGGGGTGTGCCTAGGGTTTGTGGGGGTGTGGCATGATCTCTGGGATGTGCCGAGGGTTTGTGGGGGTGTGTGCCCCCTTGGACTTTAGGATTAGGTTTGAGTGTTGGGCTGGTGGATGTATATGTGTGACTGGGAGAGGTAAGGCTGCAGAATTTTGAGTGGTGAGGTATGAGGTTCTATGGGGCTTAGTGGTGAAGCCAGGTGAATCTGGCCCATGCCTTTCATTATCGTGGTCCGACACCACTTGGTTCAATGGACCGGGTGTGCACTGGGACACATCATCAGTAATGCATCCTCGGATCATGGGGTGTTTCGGGTCTTTCATCATTAAACACCCTCCCCGAGATGACCCAGCCGGAGTTGATCAAGCTCGGCTTGTGCTTTCCCATGGACCAGGATAATGAGAGGCATGTAACTATGAGGGTAATGTTGTTTTTAAACATCATTACCTGGCATCTGTGTGCCTGGGATTGCATGGGTTAAATTGGCAGTGTTTACTGGGCATTCGGTGTCTCTGCACCTGAGTTTAGTGGTGACTGGTTTTCTGTGGACCCAGCTTGGGTTTTAACTTTCTGGTTCTCTCTCGCCGTTTGGGCATCTGGGCTTTATTCTTGGCATTTTGTCGACCGGGAGAATGAAGAGCGTGTCACTGCTAGGTTAGGTTGAGAGTATGCGGGCAGTGGGCAAATCAGCCCTCTTGTGCTTTTTGATCTCCTCACTTGAGATTCAATTTCACGCGACCCTGCCACTTTGATCTGGCCCACGCCTTCATTAACCAGGTCCAACACTTGCCTTTCTTGGATCTTGCCCCTCCTGACAAAGGTAATCGGGTTTGTGGGGGTGTGGCCAGGGTTAGTCGGGGTGTGCCTAGGGTTTGTGGGGGTGTGGCATGATCACTGGGGTGTGCCAAGGGTTTGTGGGGGTGTGTGCCCCCTTGGACTTTAGGATTAGGTTTGAGTGTTGGGCTGGTGGATGTATATGTGTGACTGGGAGAGGTAAGGCTGCAGAATTTTGAGTGGTGAGGTATGAGGTTCTATGGGGCTTAGTGGTGAAGCCAGGTGAATCTGGCCCATGCCTTTCATTATCGTGGTCCGACACCACTTGGTTCAATGGACCGGGTGTGCACTGGGACACATCATCAGTAATGGGTTAGGGTTAGGGTTAGGTTGAGAGTATGCGGGCAGTGGGCAAATCAGCCCTCTTGTGCTTTTTGATCTCCTCACTTGAGATTCAATTTCACGCGACCCTGCCACTTTGATCTGGCCCACGCCTTCATTAACCAGGTCCAACACTTGCCTTTCTTGGATCTTGCCCCTCCTGACAAAGGTAATCGGGTTTGTGGGGGAGTGGCCAGGGTTAGTCGGGGTGTGCCTAGGGTTTGTGGGGGTGTGGCATGATCTGTGGGATGTGCCGAGGGTTTGTGGGGGTGTGTGCCCCCTTGGACTTTAGGATTAGGTTTGAGTGTTGGGCTGGTGGATGTATATGTGTGACTGGGATAGGTAAGGCTGCAGAGTTTGGAGTGGTGAGGTATGAGGTGCTGTGGCGCATAGGCCCCTGTGGTCAAGCCAGGTGAATCTGGCCCATGCCTTTCATTATCATGGTCCGACACCACTCGGTTCTATGGACCGGGTGTGCACTGGGACACATCATCAGTAATGCATCCTCGGATCATGGGGTGTTTCGGGTCTTTCATCATTAAACACCCTCCCCGAGATGACCCAGCCGGAGTTGATCAAGCTCGGCTTGTGTTGTCCCATGGACCAGGATAAGGAGAGGCATGTAACTATGAGGGTAATGACGTTTTTAAACATCATTACCTGGCATCTGTATGCCTGGGGATGCATGGGTTAAATTGACAGTGTTTACTGGGCATTCGGTGTCTCTGCACCTGAGTTTAGTGGTGGCTTGTTTTCTGTGGACCCAGCTTGGGTTTAACTTTCTGGTTCTCTCTTGCCGTTTGGGCATCTGGGCTTTGTTCTTGGCATTTTGTCGACCGGGAGAATGAAGAGCGTGTCACTGTTAGGTTAGGTTGAGAGTATGCGGGCAGTGGGCAAATCAGCCCTCTTGTGCTTTTTGATCTCCTCACTTGAGATTCAATTTCACGCGACCCTGCCACTTTGATCTGGCCCTCGCATTAGGGTTAGGGTTAGGTTGAGAGTATGCGGGCAGTGGGCAAATCAGCCCTCTTCTGCTTTTTGATCTCCTCACTTGAGATTCAATTTCACGCGACCCTGCCACTTTGATCTGGCCCACGCCTTCATTAACCAGGTCCAACACTTGCCTTTCTTGGATCTTGCCCCTCCTGACAAAGGTAATCGGGTTTGTGGGGGTGTGGCCAGGGTTAGTCGGGGTGTGCCTAGGGTTTGTGGGGGTGTGGCATGATCACTGGGGTGTGCCAAGGGTTTGTGGGGGTGTGTGCCCCCTTGGACTTTAGGATTAGGTTTGAGTGTTGGGCTGGTGGATGTATATGTGTGACTGGGAGAGGTAAGGCTGCAGAATTTTGAGTGGTGAGGTATGAGGTTCTATGGGGCTTAGTGGTGAAGCCAGGTGAATCTGGCCCATGCCTTTCATTATCGTGGTCCGACACCACTTGGTTCAATGGACCGGGTGTGCACTGGGACACATCATCAGTAATGCATCCTCGGATCATGGGGTGTTTCGGGTCTTTCATCATTAAACACCCTCCCCGAGATGACCCAGCCGGAGTTGATCAAGCTCGGCTTGTGCTTTCCCATGGACCAGGATAATGAGAGGCATGTAACTATGAGGGTAATGTTGTTTTTAAACATCATTACCTGGCATCTGTGTGCCTGGGATTGCATGGGTTAAATTGGCAGTGTTTACTGGGCATTCGGTGTCTCTGCACCTGAGTTTAGTGGTGACTGGTTTTCTGTGGACCCAGCTTGGGTTTTAACTTTCTGGTTCTCTCTCGCCGTTTGGGCATCTGGGCTTTATTCTTGGCATTTTGTCGACCGGGAGAATGAAGAGCGTGTCACTGCTAGGTTAGGTTGAGAGTATGCGGGCAGTGGGCAAATCAGCCCTCTTGTGCTTTTTGATCTCCTCACTTGAGATTCAATTTCACGCGACCCTGCCACTTTGATCTGGCCCACGCCTTCATTAACCAGGTCCAACACTTGCCTTTCTTGGATCTTGCCCCTCCTGACAAAGGTAATCGGGTTTGTGGGGGTGTGGCCAGGGTTAGTCGGGGTGTGCCTAGGGTTTGTGGGGGTGTGGCATGATCACTGGGGTGTGCCAAGGGTTTGTGGGGGTGTGTGCCCCCTTGGACTTTAGGATTAGGTTTGAGTGTTGGGCTGGTGGATGTATATGTGTGACTGGGAGAGGTAAGGCTGCAGAATTTTGAGTGGTGAGGTATGAGGTTCTATGGGGCTTAGTGGTGAAGCCAGGTGAATCTGGCCCATGCCTTTCATTATCGTGGTCCGACACCACTTGGTTCAATGGACCGGGTGTGCACTGGGACACATCATCAGTAATGCATCCTCGGATCATGGGGTGTTTCGGGTCTTTCATCATTAAACACCCTCCCCGAGATGACCCAGCCGGAGTTGATCAAGCTCGGCTTGTGCTTTCCCATGGACCAGGATAATGAGAGGCATGTAACTATGAGGGTAATGTTGTTTTTAAACATCATTACCTGGCATCTGTGTGCCTGGGATTGCATGGGTTAAATTGGCAGTGTTTACTGGGCATTCGGTGTCTCTGCACCTGAGTTTAGTGGTGACTGGTTTTCTGTGGACCCAGCTTGGGTTTTAACTTTCTGGTTCTCTCTCGCCGTTTGGGCATCTGGGCTTTATTCTTGGCATTTTGTCGACCGGGAGAATGAAGAGCGTGTCACTGCTAGGTTAGGTTGAGAGTATGCGGGCAGTGGGCAAATCAGCCCTCTTGTGCTTTTTGATCTCCTCACTTGAGATTCAATTTCACGCGACCCTGCCACTTTGATCTGGCCCACACCTTCATTAACCAGGTCCAACACTTGCCTTTCTTGGATCTTGCCCCTCCTGACAAAGGTAATCGGGTTTGTGGGGGAGTGGCCAGGGTTAGTCGGGGTGTGCCTAGGGTTTGTGGGGGTGTGGCATGATCTCTGGGATGTGCCGAGGGTTTGTGGGGGTGTGTGCCCCCTTGGACTTTAGGATTAGGTTTGAGTGTTGGGCTGGTGGATGTATATGTGTGACTGGGATAGGTAAGGCTGCAGAGTTTTGAGTGGTGAGGTATGAGGTTCTATGGGGCTTAGTGGTGAAGCCAGGTGAATCTGGCCCATGCCTTTCATTATCGTGGTCCGACACCACTTGGTTCAATGGACCGGGTGTGCACTGGGACACATCATCAGTAATGGGTTAGGGTTAGGGTTAGGTTGAGAGTATGCGGGCAGTGGGCAAATCAGCCCTCTTGTGCTTTTTGATCTCCTCACTTGAGATTCAACTTCACGCGACCCTGCCACTTTGATCTGGCCCACGCCTTCATTCACCAGGTCCAACACTTGCCTTTCTTGGATCTTGCCCCTCCTGACAAAGGTAATCTGGTTTGTGGGGGAGTGGCCAGGGTTAGTCGGGGTGTGCCTAGGGTTTGTCGGGGTTAGGTTGAGAGTATGCGGGCAGTGGGCAAATCAGCCCTCTTGTGCTTTTTGATCTCCTCACTTGAGATTCAATTTCACGCGACCCTGCCACTTTGATCTGGCCCACGCCTTCATTAGGGTTAGGTTGAGAGTATGCGGGCAGTGGGCAAATCAGCCCTCTTGTGCTTTTTGATCTCCTCACTTGAGATTCAATTTCACGCGACCCTGCCACTTTGATCTGGCCCACGCCTTCATTAACCAGGTCCAACACTTGCCTTTCTTGGATCTTGCCCCTCCTGACAAAGGTAATCGGGTTTGTGGGGGAGTGGCCAGGGTTAGTCGGGGTGTGCCTAGGGTTTGTGGGGGTGTGGCATGATCTCTGGGATGTGCCGAGGGTTTGTGGGGGTGTGTGCCCCCTTGGACTTTAGGATTAGGTTTGAGTGTTGGGCTGGTGGATGTATATGTGTGACTGGGATAGGTAAGGCTGCAGAGTTTGGAGTGGTGAGGTATGAGGTGCTGTGGCGCATAGGCCCCTGTGGTCAAGCCAGGTGAATGCCGTTTGGGCATCCGGGCTTTATTGGGTTAGGGTTAGGGTTAGGGTTAGGGTTAGGGTTAGGGTTAGGGTTAGGATGCGAGTATGCGGGCAGTGGGCAAAATATCCCTCTAGCGTTTGTGGATCTCTTACTGGAGATGCAGTATCACTTCACCCTGCCACTTTGTTTTTGGCCCACGTTGTCATCATCTCGGTCCCCGACTTGCCTTTATTGGGATCTTCCTTCTCTTTAACCTCCATTCTGGAGTTTAAGTTGAAATGGTGGAGTTCTTGCCTATGGATAGTGTTTTGGGTTTGGGGACTTTCTTATAGGGACTGGGTGCTGTGATCTGGGGGCTGTGCAGTAGCTAATTGAGGGGTGTGTGGGGAGGGACATGCCCCGGGGTACAGTTAGGCAATGGGGGTTGAGTGTTCACGGCGGTGGGGTGGGATGGCAAATGGTATTGCGGGGGGGGGGGTGTTTGGTAGCCCTTGCCGTAGGGGGGAGGGCTGAAATCGGAGCCTAACTGCTGGTGATACTGGGTAAATTTGGCCCCTTGATGGGGTGAGGGTTTGGGTTTATGGGGGTGTGTAGCAGGGTTGGAGGTGTTAGGTTTAGTGGTAGGGCAAAGGACTATTATATAAGCCCCTTAGTGTGGTGTGGTTTGGGTTATTTGGGGTGCTGTCTGGTTTAGTTGGGGTGACCGATCCCTTGGAAATTAGGGTTAGGGTTAGGGCCAGGGCTGGGGTTAGAAGGCAAGTATGTGTGTAGCAGGGTTGGAGGTGTAAGGTTTAGTGGTAGGGCAAAGGACTATTATATAAGCCCCTTAGTGTGGTGTGGTTTGGGTTATTTGGGGTGCTGTCCGGTTTAGTTGGGGTGCGCGGTCCATTGGAAATTAGGGTTAGGGTTAGGGTTTAGTTGGGGTGTGTGGTCCTCTGGAATATAGGATTAGGTTTGGGGGGTAGGGTTGGGGGGGGCCTGCTGGGCAGCGGGAGGTATAACTGGTGGTGTGGGGTGAGTTTAGTCCTCTGGCGAGAAGAGGACCCATGTTTATGGGGTGTGAAGATGTTAGGTTTCAGGGTAGGGCCATGTGAGGGCTGAAATAGGAGGCTAACTGCTGGTGATCCGAGTGAATCTGGCCCTTTGATGGGGTGAGGGTTTGGGTTTGTGGGGGTGTGTGGCAGGGTTGGAGGTGTTAGGTTTAGTGGTAGGGCAAAGGATTATTATATAAGCCCTTTTGTGTGGTGTGGTTTGGGTTATTTGGGGTGCTGTCCGGTTTAGTTGGGGTGCACGATCCCTTGGAAATTAGGGTTAGGGTCAGGGCTGGGGTCAGGATGCAAGTATGCGGCAGTGGGAATTTGGGCCCTTGCTGGGGTGAGGGTTTGGGTTTATGGGGGTGTGTAGCAGGGTTGGAGGTGTTAGGTTTAGTGGTAGGGCAGAGGGCTATTATATAAGCCCCTTAGTGTGGTGTGGTTTGGGTTATTTGGGGTGCCGTCCGGTTTAGTTGGGGTGCCCAGTCCCTTGGAAATTAGGGTTAGGGTTTAGTTGGGGTGTGTGGTCCTCGGGATGTTAGGATTAGGTTGGGGGGTAGGGTTGAGGGGGGCCCGCTGGGCGACCGTAGGTATAACTGGTGTTGTGGGGTGAGTTTGCCCCTCTGGCGAGAAGAGGATCTGTGTTTATGGGGTCTGAAGATGTTAGGTTTCAGGGCAGGGTCATGTGCTGGGGATGTATTCTTCCCCCTGGGGTAAGCTAGGACGTTTGGGCAAGTGTTGTGTCTGGATTAAACCGGTCGTTACGTGTCTGTTCTTCCTAGTGGTTATCTCCTGTAGAGTTATAATTTCTAATTTTACTCCTCTCTACTTGGGGAATTAGGTTCTTTTCTGGGGCCTAGTTGTGAGGCTCTATTTCCAAAGTAAGGCGAACCTTTCCTATTTAATGGTCCCCTGTCTTAATTTGTTTCAGGGTGGGTGACTGAAGGGGATCTTCCCCTTCTTCCCTATCTAATTTTCTCAATTTTTAAAACCTTATTTACGGGGTGCAGTGTTGGCCCTTCAGTGAGTACATTTTATATTGCTGGCCTGGTTTTTTAGGCCTCGTTTAGGCCGTTTGGGGAATGCGTCTGTAGTCTTTCGATCCATCTCCTCTCTGCTCTTTTTCTTTGGAGGTTTGACCAGTTTATGTTGGTTTCCAGGCCCAGGATTGCTAAGGAGTACATTCCATGCTCTAGGAAGTGCTTACTAACTGGTCTGTTTTGATTTCCTCTTGTGATATTACTGAGGTGTCCTGTGAGTCTGGTTCTCAAGCTGTTGCCTGTCTCCCCTATGTATATGATATGGCATTGCTTACACTGGATTGCATATACTACATTCTTTTGTTCGCAAGTTATCCTCTGCTCTATCTCAGCCCACTTTCCTGTAGCTCTGTTGTGTATGCTTTTTGAAATTCTGATGTATATGCACGCCCTGCAGTTTCCCACCTCGCAGTTTGGCGCTGTTCGTACTTTGGTACTGACTAGTATGTCTTTTAAGTTTCTACCCCTTTTGAAGGCTGAAACTATGGTGTATTGTCCCAGTGTCCCCACTTCCTCCTGTAGATTTTCAAACTGTGTTTTGACTGTCTTGTGGATGTTCACTGCCATCCCACTGTATCCTGTTATCAAGGGTAGTTTCTGTGTTGTGTTGTCTCGTGGTCGGGGATTTGTGATACTTTTTAAAAAGTCAGATTTGATGTGTCTGAGCCTCCGTCTGCTGTAACCTCTGTGTCTAAGTGCAGAGAAGAGGATAGTAGTGGCTTGGTGGAAGTCCTCTGCCCTGGTGCAAATGCGATGAAACCGGGTCAGCTGTCCTTTGACAATGCCCCTAAAGGTGTGTTTGGGATGGTGGCTCCCGGTGTGTAGGAGGGTGTGTGTGTCTGTGGTTTTAAAGAATACTTTGGTGGCTAGTTTCTGGCTGCCGTTTTCTGGTGCTAGTTTAAATACCGTAGTGTCCAGGAAGTCAATTTTCTCCCTATTTGTTGTGGCCTTAACCTTAATGGATGGATGATGAGTGTTTAGGATTTGAATAAATTCCCCCAATTCTACCTCTGAGTGAGTCCACACTCCCCAGATGTCATCCAGGTATCTATAGAGACACATGGGTTTTTTGGGACACTTTGGATAAACTGTTTCCTCCCACTTTGCCATGTATATATTGGCATAGGCTGGAGCAAACTTCTTTCCCATCGCTGTGCCCTTGACTTGTAAGTAGAATTCATTATTGAATTCAAAGTCATTTTTAGTCAGGCTGAGGTGAAGGAGTTCCACCAAGGCCTCGTCTGGTCTCTCTAGCTGGGGGTTCTTCTGCAGGATATCCCTCACTGCTTCTATACCCCTATCAGTTTCTATATTGGTGTACAGGCTTTCAATGTCCATGGTGAAGAGTATGGCCTCAGGGGGCACTGACATGGAATTGACTATCCGGACAAAGTGGTACGTGTCCTTGATGTAACTGGAGTGTTTCTGCGATAGTGGGTTAAGGAAGGCATCAATGTACTCTGCTATCCTGTATGACTCACTGCTGCAGTCTGACACGATGGGCCTGCCGGGTGGTATTCTTCCCGGAACGGTCCATGAGTCTGGGCTCTTGTGTATTTTGGGGAGGATATAGAACTTCCTTGCTCGTGGCTGTATGCCTGTCAGGTAGTCCACTTGCTTCTTCCCGAGGTATCTAGTCCTCTCTAGTTCTCGCAAAATGTTCCTGATCTCTGTGTGTGTTTCCCAGTATATAGGTTCCCTTAGTTTAGTGTAGTGCTCCGTGTTGTTTAATTGTCTGTGTGCCTCAAATAGGTATTGCTGTTTGTCCATGATAACTATGCTGCTCCCTTTATCTGCTGGTTTGATAACAATATCCATATTTTCTCTCAATTCTTTCAGGGCTGCTCTCTCCTTCCTAGTTAGATTGGGTTTATCCTGTACTTCTCTCTCCCTCTCTATTATCTCCTCCAGTGTGCTCTCAAATTGTAAGACCGCTTCTGACCTGTACCTCCTCTTGGGCATCCAGTCTGAGGGAGGGGTGAAAGGGGTCTTGCTACATTCTGACTCCCCAAAAAAGTCGACCAGTACCAATCTCCTATAGAACTTATCCATGTCCCCCTCGATCTGCTCCTTATGGAGCTTTGCAGTCGGTACAAAAGTGAGGCCCCTGTTCAGAACCTTGTGCTGGGTTTCTGTAGGGATGAATGTACGGGAGAGGTTCACGACCGTCTCTCCCAGTCGTGGACCCTGCCTCTCTTGGCTTTGTCTCCACTCTAGTTTAAAGACTGCATCCACTTCTTGACTATGGTCAGGGCTGTGTTCTCTGTCCAATGGATGTGGTCTGTGTCTACCTTAAACTGCCTCGCTGGGATTGCAGGGATATAATTCTTAGTTCTAATAACCTCATTTAGTTGGCCCAGGGTTGCTTGTTCTGCCTCTGTTAGACTGTGGCTAAAGTTTAACTCTGGCACCCAGATCCTGGCATTGGGGAATTTAATGCTGGCCATTCTCAGGAGTTGCTGAAGTTGTTTAGTCGCTGTTGCTGGTTTGTGTGACCTGTTGTTTATTCCAAAGGAAAGGATAACCTTCTCAGTTTCTAACTGTGGCTCTAACTTTTCCAGGATAGCAGTGGCGTGGATGAATTTGGCTCCCGGAAAGCTGTCCAATTGAACACCCTTATTAGGGCATCTTTTGATCCTGGAAATGTTAGAGTCCCCTATAATTAGTATAGGTTTGAGGGGCCTTAGTTCCCAAGTTACATTCTTCTGTTTAGAGTTAGGGTGCCTTGTTATTTGACCCTCCTGGCTGTTGTAAGTGGGGCTTACCTGTCCTCCTGTATGTCCACTGTCCTGCGGCTCTCGGGCTGTGTGGTTCCCTGGGGTGGAAGACTTGCTGGGTCCTTGTGTACTGGCTCCCCTTGTCTGTCTGCCCATCTGTACTGGTGTGGGGTGGGGTGCCGATTTCTCGGAGTCCTGGGGCGGTGAAGCCGTGGGGATGGCGGGCTGGGGCTCCCGTGCTCCCAGGTTAGATTGTGTCCTCTCCGAGGGGCGCACCCGGCGTCTTTGTCCCAGTGGCAGGGGCAGGGGCGGTGGGGCCGCATCGGCGTCGAGAGGGTTAACCAGCTCCAGCGCCCTCCGGTGGACGGTGCCGGAATTTCCACTGCACGTGTTGGTGTCCGGGCCTGTTGGTCTGAGACAATCTCGCAGCACAATTACCGGACGCAGGTTCGTTTTACTCGGCGCCGACGGACGGGGTGCAGTGTGGGCGGACTTTTCCCGGGCCTCGGGTGTGATGCGGGTCCGGTCACGGCTGACCCAGAAGCCGTCCCTGGAAGTCGAGGGTCTGTTGCCCTCTTCCCCCTGGGATGCGGTTTCTACTGTCCGTGGGGTCATTGTGTTGGAAATGTGGGGTCCCTCGTGGGCCCGGTATGCCGCGGCCTGCCGTTCTGGCACAGGTCTTGAGACCAGATCAAAAATGTGTTTTTGGGCGTCCTCCAATTTGATTTGAAATTTTTCTTTTAGATTTCGTTTGTTCCAGATTATAGCTTTGGCGATGGCTTCTGGTAAGCGATCAGTCAGATCCGATTCAATTAATTTTAGTTCCAATTCTTGTAGGCTGTTTTGATAATGTCCAATCAAGGTTAATCGTGTTGCCCTAGCCCAAGCGTCCGCATTTGCAGCAATCTTACGAAGCGTTTCTTGGGAAGGGTTCGCCGGCTTAATAAATTTGGTCAGTCTGTGTGCCTGGGTGGTGATCCCCTTCGGTGGCCTATTCATTTGTTCCAAAACCCTTAGGTGGTGTAGAGTCTGGATTATTTTATATATTAATCTAACCGTGGTGGAAAAGGAATCCCTGGGGATGCCGGGGTTCCGGTAGTCACCACGGTAACTATGGAGCCTGCCATGTGCTAGCAGGCCCCTGCTCCTCTCTCGACCATTATTCCTCCACATCGTTAAAGTAAGACAATAATCAGTAACTACAAATAAAGTATTGGGTTAGGGTTAGGGTTAGGGTTAGGGTTAGGGTTAGGGTTAGGGTTAGGGTTAGGGTTAGGGTTAGGGTTAGGGTTAGGGTTAGGGTTAGGTTGAGAGTATGCGGGCAGTGGGCAAATCAGCCCTCTTGTGCTTTTTGATCTCCTCACTTGAGATTCAATTTCACGCGACCCTGCCACTTTGATCTGGCCCACGCCTTCATTAACCAGGTCCAACACTTGCCTTTCTTGGATCTTGCCCCTCCTGACAAAGGTAATCGGGTTTGTGGGGGAGTGGCCAGGGTTAGTCGGGGTGTGCCTAGGGTTTGTGGGGGTGTGGCATGATCTCTGGGATGTGCCGAGGGTTTGTGGGGGTGTGTGCCCCCTTGGAGTTTAGGATTAGGTTTGAGTGTTGGGCTGGTGGATGTATACGTGTGACTGGGATAGGTAAGGCTGCAGAGTTTGGAGTGGTGAGGTATGAGGTGCTGTGGCGCATAGGCTCATGTGGTGAAGCCAGGTGAATCTGGCCCATGCCTTTCATTATCGTGGTCCGACACCACTTGGTTCAATGGACCGGGTGTGCACTGGGACACATCATCAGTAATGCATCCTCGGATCATGGGGTGTTTCGGGTCTTTCATCATTAAACACCCTCCCCGAGATGACCCAGCCGGAGTTGATCAAGCTCGGCTTGTGTTTTCCCATGGACCAGGATAATGAGAGGCATGTAACTATGACGGTAATGTTGTTTTTAAACATCATTACCTGGCATCTGTATGCCTGGGATTGCATGGGTTAAATTGACAGTGTTTACTGGGCATTCGGTGTCTCTGCACCTGAGTTTAGTGGTGACTGGTTTTCTGTGGACCCAGCTTGGGTTTAACTTTCTGGTTCTCTCTCGCCGTTTGGGCATCTGGGCTTTATTCTTGGCATTTTGTCGACCGGGAGAATGAAGAGCGTGTCACTGTTAGGTTAGGTTGAGAGTATGCGGGCAGTGGGCAAATCAGCCCTCTTGTGCTTTTTGATCTCCTCACTTGAGATTCAATTTCACGCGACCCTGCCACTTTGATCTGGCCCACGCCTTCATTAACCAGGTCCAACACTTGCCTTTCTTGGATCTTGCCCCTCCTGACAAAGGTAATCGGGTTTGTGGGGGTGTGGCCAGGGTTAGTCGGGGTGTGCCTAGGGTTTGTGGGGGTGTGGCATGATCTCTGGGATGTGCCGAGGGTTTGTGGGGGTGTGTGCCCCCTTGGACTTTAGGATTAGGTTTGAGTGTTGGGCTGGTGGATGTATATGTGTGACTGGGATAGGTAAGGCTGCAGAGTTTTGAGTGGTGAGGTATGAGGTTCTATGGGGCTTAGTGGTGAAGCCAGGTGAATCTGGCCCATGCCTTTCATTATCGTGGTCCGTCACCACTTGGTTCAATGGACCGGGTGTGCACTGGGACACATCATCAGTAATGCATCCTCGGATCATGGGGTGTTTCGGGTCTTTCATCATTAAACACCCTCCCCGAGATGACCCAGCCGGAGTTGATCAAGCTCGGCTTGTGTTTTCCCATGGACCAGGATAATGAGAGGCATGTAACTATGACGGTAATGTTGTTTTTAAACATCATTACCTGGCATCTGTATGCCTGGGATTGCATGGGTTAAATTGACAGTGTTTACTGGGCATTCGGTGTCTCTGCACCTGAGTTTAGTGGTGACTGGTTTTCTGTGGACCCAGCTTGGGTTTAACTTTCTGGTTCTCTCTCGCCGTTTGGGCATCTGGGCTTTATTCTTGGCATTTTGTCGACCGGGAGAATGAAGAGCGTGTCACTGTTAGGTTAGGTTGAGAGTATGCGGGCAGTGGGCAAATCAGCCCTCTTGTGCTTTTTGATCTCCTCACTTGAGATTCAATTTCACGCGACCCTGCCACTTTGATCTGGCCCACGCCTTCATTAACCAGGTCCAACACTTGCCTTTCTTGGATCTTGCCCCTCCTGACAAAGGTAATCGTGTTTGTGGGGGTGTGGCCAGGGTTAGTCGGGGTGGGTTAGGGTTAGGGTTAGGGTTAGGTTGAGAGTATGCGAGCAGTGGGCAAATCAGCCCTCTTGTGCTTTTTGATCTCCTCACTTGAGATTCAATTTCACGCGACCCTGCCACTTTGATCTGGCCCACGCCTTCATTAACCAGGTCCAACACTTGCCTTTCTTGGATCTTGCCCCTCCTGACAAAGGTAATCGGGTTTGTGGGGGAGTGGCCAGGGTTAGTCGGGGTGTGCCTAGGGTTTGTGGGGGTGTGGCATCATCTCTGGGATGTGCCGAGGGTTTGTGGGGGTGTGTGCCCCCTTGGACTTTAGGATTAGGTTTGAGTGTTGGGCTGGTGGATGTATATGTGTGACTGGGATAGGTAAGGCTGCAGAGTTTGGAGTGGTGAGGTATGAGGTGCTGTGGCGCATAGGCTCATGTGGTCAAGCCAGGTGAATCTGGCCCATGCCTTTCATTATCGTGGTCCGACACCACTTGGTTCAATGGACCGGGTGTGCACTGGAACACATCATCAGTAATGCATCCTCGGATCATGGGGTGTTTCGGGTCTTTCATCATTAAACACCCTCCCCGAGATGACCCAGCCGGAGTTGATCAAGCTCGGCTTGTGTTTTCCCATGGACCAGGATAATGAGAGACATGTAACTATGATGGTAATGTTGTTTTTAAACATCATTACCTGGCATCTGTATGCCTGGGATTGCATGGGTTAAATTGACAGTGTTTACTGGGCATTCGGTGTCTCTGCACCTGAGTTTAGTGGTGGCTTGTTTTCGGTGGACCCAGCTTGGGTTTAACTTTCTGGTTCTCTCTTGCCGTTTGGGCATCTGGGCTTTCTTCTTGGCATTTTGTCGACCGGGAGAATGAAGAGCGTGTCACTGTTAGGTTAGGTTGAGAGTATGCGGGCAGTGGGCAAATCAGCCCTCTTGTGCTTTTTGATCTCCTCACTTGAGATTCAATTTCACGCGACCCTGCCACTTTGATCTGGCCCACGCCTTCATTAACCAGGTCCAACACTTGCCTTTCTTGGATCTTGCCCCATCCTGACAAAGGTAATCGGGTTTGTGGGGGAGTGGCCAGGGTTAGTCGGGGTGTGCCTAGGGTTTATGGGGGTGTGGCATGATCTCTGGGATGTGCCGAGGGTTTGTTGGGGTGTGTGGGTTAGGGTTAGGGTTAGGTTGAGAGTATGCGGGCAGTGGGCAAATCAGCCCTCTTGTGCTTTTTGATCTCCTCACTTGAGATTCAATTTCACGCGACCCTGCCACTTTGATCTGGCCCACGCCTTCATTAACCAGGTCCAACACTTGCCTTTCTTGGATCTTGCCCCTCCTGACAAAGGTAATCGGGTTTGTGGGGGAGTGGCCAGGGTTAGTCGGGGTGTGCCTAGGGTTTGTGGGGGTGTGGCATGATCTCTGGGATGTGCCGAGGGTTTGTGGGGGTGTGTGCCCCCTTGGACTTTAGGATTAGGTTTGAGTGTTGGGCTGGTGGATGTATATGTGACTGGGATAGGTAAGGCTGCAGAATTTAGAGTGGTGAGGTATGAGGTGCTGTGGCGCATAGGCTCGTGTGGTGAAGCCAGGTGAATCTGGCCCATGCCTTTCATTATCGTGGTCCGACACCACTTGGTTCAATGGACCGGGTGTGCACTGGGACACATCATCAGTAATGCATCCTCGGATCATCGGGTGTTTCGGGTCTTTCATCATTACATTAAACACCCTCCCCGAGATGACCCAGCCGGAGTTGATCAAGCTCGGCTTGTGTTTTCCCATGGACCAGGATAATGAGAGGCATGTAACTATGAGGGCAACGTTGTTTTTAAACATCATTACCTGGCATCTGTATGCCTGGGATTGCATGGGTTAAATTGACAGTGTTTACTGGGCATTCGGTGTCTCTGCACCTGAGTTTAGTGGTGACTGGTTTTCTGTGGACCCAGCTTGGGTTTAACTTTCTGGTTGTCTCTCGCCGTTTGGGCATCTGGGCTTTATTCTTGGCATTTTGCCGACCGGGAGAATGAAGAGCGTGTCACTGTTAGGTTAGGTTGAGAGTATGCGGGCAGTGGGCAAATCAGCCCTCTTGTGCTTTTTGATCTCCTCACTTGAGATTCAATTTCACGCGACCCTGCCACTTTGATCTGGCCCACGCCTTCATTAACCAGGTCCAACACTTGCCTTTCTTGGATCTTGCCCCTCCTGACAAAGGTAATCGGGTTTGTGGGGGAGTGGCCAGGGTTAGTCGGGGTGTGCCTAGGGTTTGTGGGGGTGTGGCATGATCTCTGGGATGTGCCGAGGGTTTGTGGGGGTGTGTGCCCCCTTGGACTTTAGGATTAGGTTTGAGTGTTGGGCTGGTGGATGTATATGTGACTGGGATAGGTAAGGCTGCAGAATTTAGAGTGGTGAGGTATGAGGTGCTGTGGCGCATAGGCTCGTGTGGTGAAGCCAGGTGAATCTGGCCCATGCCTTTCATTATCGTGGTCCGACACCACTTGGTTCAATGGACCGGGTGTGCACTGGGACACATCATCAGTAATGCATCCTCGGATCATCGGGTGTTTCGGGTCTTTCATCATTAAACACCCTCCCCGAGATGACCCAGCCGGAGTTGATCAAGCTCGGCTTGTGTTTTCCCATGGACCAGGATAATGAGAGGCATGTAACTATGAGGGCAACGTTGTTTTTAAACATCATTACCTGGCATCTGTATGCCTGGGATTGCATGGGTTAAATTGACAGTGTTTACTGGGCATTCGGTGTCTCTGCACCTGAGTTTAGTGGTGACTGGTTTTCTGTGGACCCAGCTTGGGTTTAACTTTCTGGTTGTCTCTCGCCGTTTGGGCATCTGGGCTTTATTCTTGGCATTTTGCCGACCGGGAGAATGAAGAGCGTGTCACTGTCAGGTTAGGTTGAGAGTATGCGGGCAGTGGGCAAATCAGCCCTCTTGTGCTTTTTGATCTCCTCACTTGAGATTCAATTTCACGCGACCCTGCCACTTTGATCTAGGGTTAGGGTTAGGTTGAGAGTATGCGGGCAGTGGGCAAATCAGCCCTCTTGTGCTTTTTGATCTCCTCACTTGAGATTCAATTTCACTCGACCCTGCCACTTTGATCTGGCCCACGCCTTCATTAACCAGATCCAACACTTGCCTTTCTTGGATATTGCCCCTCCTGACAAAGATAATCGGGTTTGTGGGGGAGTGGCCAGGGTTAGTCGGGGTGTGCCTAGGGTTTGTGGGGGTGTGGCATGATCTCTGGGATGTGCCGAGGGTTTGTGGGGGTGTGTGCCCCCTTGGACTTTAGGATTAGGTTTGAGTGTTGGGCTGGTGGATGTATATGTGTGACTGGGATAGGTAAGGCTGCAGAGTTTTGAGTGGTGAGGTATGAGGTGCTATTGGGCTTAGGCTTGTGTGGTGAAGCTAGGTGAATCTGGCCCATGCCTTTCATTATCATGGTCCGACACCACTTGGTTCAATGGACCGGGTGTGCACTGGGACACATCATCAGTAATGCATCCTCGGATCATGGGGTGTTTCGGGTCTTTCATCATTAAACACCCTCCCCGAGATGACCCAGCCGGAGTTGATCAAGCTCGGCTTGTGTTTTCCCATGGACCAGGATAATGAGAGGCATGTAACTATGAGGGTAATGACGTTTTTAAACATCATTACCTGGCATCTGTATGCCTGGGGATGCATGGGTTAAATTGACAGTGTTTACTGGGCATTCGGTGTCTCTGCACCTGAGTTTAGTGGTGGCTTGTTTTCTGTGGACCCAGCTTGGGTTTAACTTTCTGGTTCTCTCTTGCCGTTTGGGCATCTGGGCTTTGTTCTTGGCATTTTGTCGACCGGGAGAATGAAGAGCGTGTCACTGTTAGGTTAGGTTGAGAGTATGCGGGCAGTGGGCAAATCAGCCCTCTTGTGCTTTTTGATCTCCTCACTTGAGATTCAATTTCACGCGACCCTGCCACTTTGATCTGGCCCACGCCTTCATTAACCAGGTCCAACACTTGCCTTTCTTGGATCTTGCCCCTCCTGACAAAGGTAATCGGGTTTGTGGGGGAGTGGCCAGGGTTAGTCGGGGTGTGCCTAGGGTTTGTGGGGGTGTGGCATGATCTCTGGGATGTGCCGAGGGTTTGTGGGGGTGTGTGCCCCCTTGGACTTGAGGATTAGGTTTGAGTGTTGGGGTGGTGGATGTATATGTGTGACTGGGATAGGTAAGGCTGCAGAGTTTGGAGTGGTGAGGTATGAGGTGCTATTGGGCTTAGGCTTGTGTGGTGAAGCTAGGGTTAGGGTTAGGGTTAGGTTGAGAGTATGCGGGCAGTGGGCAAATCAGCCCTCTTGTGCTTTTTGATCTCCTCACTTGAGATTCAATTTCACTCGACCCTGCCACTTTGATCTGGCCCACGCCTTCATTAACCAGATCCAACACTTGCCTTTCTTGGATCTTGCCCCTCCTGACAAAGATAATCGGGATTGTGGGGGAGTGGCCAGGGTTAGTCGGGGTGTGCCTAGGGTTTGTGGGGGTGTGGCATGATCTCTGGGATGTGCCGAGGGTTTGTGGGGGTGTGTGCCCCCTTGGACTTTAGGATTAGGTTTGAGTGTTGGGCTGGTGGATGTATATGTGTGACTGGGATAGGTAAGGCTGCAGAGTTTTGAGTGGTGAGGTATGAGGTGCTATTGGGCTTAGGCTTGTGTGGTGAAGCTAGGTGAATCTGGCCCATGCCTTTCATTATCATGGTCCGACACCACTTGGTTCAATGGACCGGGTGTGCACTGGGACACATCATCAGTAATGCATCCTCGGATCATGGGGTGTTTCGGGTCTTTCATCATTAAACACCCTCCCCGAGATGACCCAGCCGGAGTTGATCAAGCTCGGCTTGTGTTTTCCCATGGACCAGGATAATGAGAGGCATGTAACTATGAGGGTAATGACGTTTTTAAACATCATTACCTGGCATCTGTATGCCTGGGGATGCATGGGTTAAATTGACAGTGTTTACTGGGCATTCGGTGTCTCTGCACCTGAGTTTAGTGGTGGCTTGTTTTCTGTGGACCCAGCTTGGGTTTAACTTTCTGGTTCTCTCTTGCCGTTTGGGCATCTGGGCTTTGTTCTTGGCATTTTGTCGACCGGGAGAATGAAGAGCGTGTCACTGTTAGGTTAGGTTGAGAGTATGCGGGCAGTGGGCAAATCAGCCCTCTTGTGCTTTTTGATCTCCTCACTTGAGATTCAATTTCACGCGACCCTGCCACTTTGATCTGGCCCACGCCTTCATTAACCGGGTCCAACACTTGCCTTTCTTGGATCTTGCCCCTCCTGACAAAGGTAATCGGGTTTGTGGGGGAGTGGCCAGGGTTAGTCGGGGTGTGCCTAGGGTTTGTGGGGGTGTGGCATGATCTCTGGGATGTGCCGAGGGTTTGTGGGGGTGTGTGCCCCCTTGGACTTGAGGATTAGGTTTGAGTGTTGGGGTGGTGGATGTATATGTGTGACTGGGATAGGTAAGGCTGCAGAGTTTGGAGTGGTGAGGTATGAGGTGCTATTGGGCTTAGGCTTGTGTGGTGAAGCTAGGGTTAGGGTTAGGGTTAGGGTTAGGTTGAGAGTATGCGGGCAGTGGGCAAATCAGCCCTCTTGTGCTTTTTGATCTCCTCACTTGAGATTCAATTTCACTCGACCCTGCCACTTTGATCTGGCCCACGCCTTCATTAACCAGATCCAACACTTGCCTTTCTTGGATCTTGCCCCTCCTGACAAAGATAATCGGGTTTGTGGGGGAGTGGCCAGGGTTAGTCGGGGTGTGCCTAGGGTTTGTGGGGGTGTGGCATGATCTCTGGGATGTGCCGAGGGTTTGTGGGGGTGTGTGCCCCCTTGGACTTTAGGATTAGGTTTGAGTGTTGGGCTGGTGGATGTATATGTGTGACTGGGATAGGTAAGGCTGCAGAGTTTTGAGTGGTGAGGTATGAGGTGCTATTGGGCTTAGGCTTGTGTGGTGAAGCTAGGTGAATCTGGCCCATGCCTTTCATTATCATGGTCCGACACCACTTGGTTCAATGGACCGGGTGTGCACTGGGACACATCATCAGTAATGCATCCTCGGATCATGGGGTGTTTCGGGTCTTTCATCATTAAACACCCTCCCCGAGATGACCCAGCCGGAGTTGATCAAGCTCGGCTTGTGTTTTCCCATGGACCAGGATAATGAGAGGCATGTAACTATGAGGGTAATGACGTTTTTAAACATCATTACCTGGCATCTGTATGCCTGGGGATGCATGGGTTAAATTGACAGTGTTTACTGGGCATTCGGTGTCTCTGCACCTGAGTTTAGTGGTGGCTTGTTTTCTGTGGACCCAGCTTGGGTTTAACTTTCTGGTTCTCTCTTGCCGTTCGGGCATCTGGGCTTTGTTCTTGGCATTTTGTCGACCGGGAGAATGAAGAGCGTGTCACTGTTAGGTTAGGTTGAGAGTATGCGGGCAGTGGGCAAATCAGCCCTCTTGTGCTTTTTGATCTCCTCACTTGAGATTCAATTTCACGCGACCCTGCCACTTTGATCTGGCCCACGCCTTCATTAACCAGGTCCAACACTTGCCTTTCTTGGATCTTGCCCCTCCTGACAAAGGTAATCGGGTTTGTGGGGGAGTGGCCAGGGTTAGTCGGGGTGTGCCTAGGGTTTGTGGGGGTGTGGCATGATCTCTGGGATGTGCCGAGGGTTTGTGGGGGTGTGTGCCCCCTTGGACTTGAGGATTAGGTTTGAGTGTTGGGGTGGTGGATGTATATGTGTGACTGGGATAGGTAAGGCTGCAGAGTTTGGAGTGGTGAGGTATGAGGTGCTATTGGGCTTAGGCTTGTGTGGTGAAGCTAGGGTTAGGGTTAGGGTTAGGGTTAGGTTGAGAGTATGCGGGCAGTGGGCAAATCAGCCCTCTTGTGCTTTTTGATCTCCTCACTTGAGATTCAATTTCACTCGACCCTGCCACTTTGATCTGGCCCACGCCTTCATTAACCAGATCCAACACTTGCCTTTCTTGGATCTTGCCCCTCCTGACAAAGATAATCGGGTTTGTGGGGGAGTGGCCAGGGTTAGTCGGGGTGTGCCTAGGGTTTGTGGGGGTGTGGCATGATCTCTGGGATGTGCCGAGGGTTTGTGGGGGTGTGTGCCCCCTTGGACTTTAGGATTAGGTTTGAGTGTTGGGCTGGTGGATGTATATGTGTGACTGGGATAGGTAAGGCTGCAGAGTTTTGAGTGGTGAGGTATGAGGTGCTATTGGGCTTAGGCTTGTGTGGTGAAGCTAGGTGAATCTGGCCCATGCCTTTCATTATCATGGTCCGACACCACTTGGTTCAATGGACCGGGTGTGCACTGGGACACATCATCAGTAATGCATCCTCGGATCATGGGGTGTTTCGGGTCTTTCATCATTAAACACCCTCCCCGAGATGACCCAGCCGGAGTTGATCAAGCTCGGCTTGTGTTTTCCCATGGACCAGGATAATGAGAGGCATGTAACTATGAGGGTAATGACGTTTTTAAACATCATTACCTGGCATCTGTATGCCTGGGGATGCATGGGTTAAATTGACAGTGTTTACTGGGCATTCGGTGTCTCTGCACCTGAGTTTAGTGGTGGCTTGTTTTCTGTGGACCCAGCTTGGGTTTAACTTTCTGGTTCTCTCTTGCCGTTTGGGCATCCGGGCTTTGTTCTTGGCATTTTGTCGACCGGGAGAATGAAGAGCGTGTCACTGTTAGGTTAGGTTGAGAGTATGCGGGCAGTGGGCAAATCAGCCCTCTTGTGCTTTTTGATCTCCTCACTTGAGATTCAATTTCACGCGACCCTGCCACTTTGATCTGGCCCACGCCTTCATTAACCAGGTCCAACACTTGCCTTTCTTGGATCTTGCCCCTCCTGACAAAGGTAATCGGGTTTGTGGGGGAGTGGCCAGGGTTAGTCGGGGTGTGCCTAGGGTTTGTGGGGGTGTGGCATGATCTCTGGGATGTGCCGAGGGTTTGTGGGGGTGTGTGCCCCCTTGGACTTGAGGATTAGGTTTGAGTGTTGGGGTGGTGGATGTATATGTGTGACTGGGATAGGTAAGGCTGCAGAGTTTGGAGTGGTGAGGTATGAGGTGCTATTGGGCTTAGGCTTGTGTGGTGAAGCTAGGGTTAGGGTTAGGGTTAGGGTTAGGTTGAGAGTATGCGGGCAGTGGGCAAATCAGCCCTCTTGTGCTTTTTGATCTCCTCACTTGAGATTCAATTTCACTCGACCCTGCCACTTTGATCTGGCCCACGCCTTCATTAACCAGATCCAACACTTGCCTTTCTTGGATCTTGCCCCTCCTGACAAAGATAATCGGGTTTGTGGGGGAGTGGCCAGGGTTAGTCGGGGTGTGCCTAGGGTTTGTGGGGGTGTGGCATGATCTCTGGGATGTGCCGAGGGTTTGTGGGGGTGTGTGCCCCCTTGGACTTTAGGATTAGGTTTGAGTGTTGGGCTGGTGGATGTATATGTGTGACTGGGATAGGTAAGGCTGCAGAGTTTTGAGTGGTGAGGTATGAGGTGCTATTGGGCTTAGGCTTGTGTGGTGAAGCTAGGTGAATCTGGCCCATGCCTTTCATTATCATGGTCCGACACCACTTGGTTCAATGGACCGGGTGTGCACTGGGACACATCATCAGTAATGCATCCTCGGATCATGGGGTGTTTCGGGTCTTTCATCATTAAACACCCTCCCCGAGATGACCCAGCCGGAGTTGATCAAGCTCGGCTTGTGTTTTCCCATGGACCAGGATAATGAGAGGCATGTAACTATGAGGGTAATGACGTTTTTAAACATCATTACCTGGCATCTGTATGCCTGGGGATGCATGGGTTAAATTGACAGTGCCCAGCCGGAGTTGATCAAGGGTTAGGGTTAGGGTTAGGGTTAGGGTTAGGGTTAGGATGCGAGTATGCGGGCAGTGGGCAAAATATCCCTCTAGCGTTTGTGGATCTCTTACTGGAGATGCAGTATCACTTCACCCTGCCACTTTGTTTTTGGCCCACGTTGTCATCATCTCGGTCCCCGACTTGCCTTTATTGGGATCTTCCTTCTCTTTAACCTCCATTCTGGAGTTTAAGTTGAAATGGTGGAGTTCTTGCCTATGGATAGTGTTTTGGGTTTGGGGACTTTCTTATAGGGACTGGGTGCTGTGATCTGGGGGCTGTGCAGTAGCTAATTGAGGGGTGTGTGGGGAGGGACATGCCCCGGGGTACAGTTAGGCAATGGGGGTTGAGTGTTCACGGCGGTGGGGTGGGATGGCAAATGGTATTGCGGGGGGGGGGGGTGTTTGGTAGCCCTTGCCGTAGGGGGGAGGGCTGAAATCGGAGCCTAACTGCTGGTGATACTGGGTAAATTTGGCCCCTTGATGGGGTGAGGGTTTGGGTTTATGGGGGTGTGTAGCAGGGTTGGAGGTGTTAGGTTTAGTGGTAGGGCAAAGGACTATTATATAAGCCCCTTAGTGTGGTGTGGTTTGGGTTATTTGGGGTGCTGTCTGGTTTAGTTGGGGTGACCGATCCCTTGGAAATTAGGGTTAGGGTTAGGGCCAGGGCTGGGGTTAGAAGGCAAGTATGTGTGTAGCAGGGTTGGAGGTGTAAGGTTTAGTGGTAGGGCAAAGGACTATTATATAAGCCCCTTAGTGTGGTGTGGTTTGGGTTATTTGGGGTGCTGTCCGGTTTAGTTGGGGTGCGCGGTCCATTGGAAATTAGGGTTAGGGTTAGGGTTTAGTTGGGGTGTGTGGTCCTCTGGAATATAGGATTAGGTTTGGGGGGTAGGGTTGGGGGGGGCCTGCTGGGCAGCGGGAGGTATAACTGGTGGTGTGGGGTGAGTTTAGTCCTCTGGCGAGAAGAGGACCCATGTTTATGGGGTGTGAAGATGTTAGGTTTCAGGGTAGGGCCATGTGAGGGCTGAAATAGGAGGCTAACTGCTGGTGATCCGAGTGAATCTGGCCCTTTGATGGGGTGAGGGTTTGGGTTTGTGGGGGTGTGTGGCAGGGTTGGAGGTGTTAGGTTTAGTGGTAGGGCAAAGGATTATTATATAAGCCCTTTTGTGTGGTGTGGTTTGGGTTATTTGGGGTGCTGTCCGGTTTAGTTGGGGTGCACGATCCCTTGGAAATTAGGGTTAGGGTCAGGGCTGGGGTCAGGATGCAAGTATGCGGCAGTGGGAATTTGGGCCCTTGCTGGGGTGAGGGTTTGGGTTTATGGGGGTGTGTAGTAGGGTTGGAGGTGTTAGGTTTAGTGGTAGGGCAGAGGGCTATTATATAAGCCCCTTAGTGTGGTGTGGTTTGGGTTATTTGGGGTGCCGTCCGGTTTAGTTGGGGTGCCCAGTCCCTTGGAAATTAGGGTTAGGGTTTAGTTGGGGTGTGTGGTCCTCGGGATGTTAGGATTAGGTTGGGGGGTAGGGTTGAGGGGGGCCCGCTGGGCGACCGTAGGTATAACTGGTGTTGTGGGGTGAGTTTGCCCCTCTGGCGAGAAGAGGATCTGTGTTTATGGGGTCTGAAGATGTTAGGTTTCAGGGCAGGGTCATGTGCTGGGGATGTATTCTTCCCCCTGGGGTAAGCTAGGACGTTTGGGCAAGTGTTGTGTCTGGATTAAACCGGTCGTTACGTGTCTGTTCTTCCTAGTGGTTATCTCCTGTAGAGTTATAATTTCTAATTTTACTCCTCTCTACTTGGGGAATTAGGTTCTTTTCTGGGGCCTAGTTGTGAGGCTCTATTTCCAAAGTAAGGCGAACCTTTCCTATTTAATGGTCCCCTGTCTTAATTTGTTTCAGGGTGGGTGACTGAAGGGGATCTTCCCCTTCTTCCCTATCTAATTTTCTCAATTTTTAAAACCTTATTTACGGGGTGCAGTGTTGGCCCTTCAGTGAGTACATTTTATATTGCTGGCCTGGTTTTTTAGGCCTCGTTTAGGCCGTTTGGGGAATGCGTCTGTAGTCTTTCGATCCATCTCCTCTCTGCTCTTTTTCTTTGGAGGTTTGACCAGTTTATGTTGGTTTCCAGGCCCAGGATTGCTAAGGAGTACATTCCATGCTCTAGGAAGTGCTTACTAACTGGTCTGTTTTGATTTCCTCTTGTGATATTACTGAGGTGTCCTGTGAGTCTGGTTCTCAAGCTGTTGCCTGTCTCCCCTATGTATATGATATGGCATTGCTTACACTGGATTGCATATACTACATTCTTTTGTTCGCAAGTTATCCTCTGCTCTATCTCAGCCCACTTTCCTGTAGCTCTGTTGTGTATGCTTTTTGAAATTCTGATGTATATGCACGCCCTGCAGTTTCCCACCTCGCAGTTTGGCGCTGTTCGTACTTTGGTACTGACTAGTATGTCTTTTAAGTTTCTACCCCTTTTGAAGGCTGAAACTATGGTGTATTGTCCCAGTGTCCCCACTTCCTCCTGTAGATTTTCAAACTGTGTTTTGACTGTCTTGTGGATGTTCACTGCCATCCCACTGTATCCTGTTATCAAGGGTAGTTTCTGTGTTGTGTTGTCTCGTGGTCGGGGATTTGTGATACTTTTTAAAAAGTCAGATTTGATGTGTCTGAGCCTCCGTCTGCTGTAACCTCTGTGTCTAAGTGCAGAGAAGAGGATAGTAGTGGCTTGGTGGAAGTCCTCTGCCCTGGTGCAAATGCGATGAAACCGGGTCAGCTGTCCTTTGACAATGCCCCTGAAGGTGTGTTTGGGATGGTGGCTCCCGGTGTGTAGGAGGGTGTGTGTGTCTGTGGTTTTAAAGAATACTTTGGTGGCTAGTTTCTGGCTGCCGTTTTCTGGTGCTAGTTTAAATACCGTAGTGTCCAGGAAGTCAATTTTCTCCCTATTTGTTGTGGCCTTAACCTTAATGGATGGATGATGAGTGTTTAGGATTTGAATAAATTCCCCCAATTCTACCTCTGAGTGAGTCCACACTCCCCAGATGTCATCCAGGTATCTATAGAGACACATGGGTTTTTTGGGACACTTTGGATAAACTGTTTCCTCCCACTTTGCCATGTATATATTGGCATAGGCTGGAGCAAACTTCTTTCCCATCGCTGTGCCCTTGACTTGTAAGTAGAATTCATTATTGAATTCAAAGTCATTTTTAGTCAGGCTGAGGTGAAGGAGTTCCACCAAGGCCTCGTCTGGTCTCTCTAGCTGGGGGTTCTTCTGCAGGATATCCCTCACTGCTTCTATACCCCTATCGGTTTCTATATTGGTGTACAGGCTTTCAATGTCCATGGTGAAGAGTATGGCCTCAGGGGGCACTGACATGGAATTGACTATCCGGACAAAGTGGTACGTGTCCTTGATGTAACTGGAGTGTTTCTGCGATAGTGGGTTAAGGAAGGCATCAATGTACTCTGCTATCCTGTATGACTCACTGCTGCAGTCTGACACGATGGGCCTGCCGGGTGGTATTCTTCCCGGAACGGTCCATGAGTCTGGGCTCTTGTGTATTTTGGGGAGGATATAGAACTTCCTTGCTTGTGGCTGTATGCCTGTCAGGTAGTCCACTTGCTTCTTCCCGAGGTATCTAGTCCTCTCTAGTTCTCGCAAAATGTTCCTGATCTCTGTGTGTGTTTCCCAGTATATAGGTTCCCTTAGTTTAGTGTAGTGCTCCGTGTTGTTTAATTGTCTGTGTGCCTCAAATAGGTATTGCTGTTTGTCCATGATAACTATGCTGCTCCCTTTATCTGCTGGTTTGATAACAATATCCATATTTTCTCTCAATTCTTTCAGGGCTGCTCTCTCCTTCCTAGTTAGATTGGGTTTATCCTGTACTTCTCTCTCCCTCTCTATTATCTCCTCCAGTGTGCTCTCAAATTGTAAGACCGCTTCTGACCTGTACCTCCTCTTGGGCATCCAGTCTGAGGGAGGGGTGAAAGGGGTCTTGCTACATTCTGACTCCCCAAAAAAGTCGACCAGTACCAATCTCCTATAGAACTTATCCATGTCCCCCTCGATCTGCTCCTTATGGAGCTTTGCAGTCGGTACAAAAGTGAGGCCCCTGTTCAGAACCTTGTGCTGGGTTTCTGTAGGGATGAATGTACGGGAGAGGTTCACGACCGTCTCTCCCAGTCGTGGACCCTGCCTCTCTCGGCTTTGTCTCCACTCTAGTTTAAAGACTGCATCCACTTCTTGACTATGGTCAGGGCTGTGTTCTCTGTCCAATGGATGTGGTCTGTGTCTACCTTAAACTGCCTCGCTGGGATTGCAGGGATATAATTCTTAGTTCTAATAACCTCATTTAGTTGGCCCAGGGTTGCTTGTTCTGCCTCTGTTAGACTGTGGCTAAAGTTTAACTCTGGCACCCAGATCCTGGCATTGGGGAATTTAATGCTGGCCATTCTCAGGAGTTGCTGAAGTTGTTTAGTCGCTGTTGCTGGTTTGTGTGACCTGTTGTTTATTCCAAAGGAAAGGATAACCTTCTCAGTTTCTAACTGTGGCTCTAACTTTTCCAGGATAGCAGTGGCGTGGATGAATTTGGCTCCCGGAAAGCTGTCCAATTGAACACCCTTATTAGGGCATCTTTTGATCCTGGAAATGTTAGAGTCCCCTATAATTAGTATAGGTTTGAGGGGCCTTAGTTCCCAAGTTACATTCTTCTGTTTAGAGTTAGGGTGCCTTGTTATTTGACCCTCCTGGCTGTTGTAAGTGGGGCTTACCTGTCCTCCTGTATGTCCACTGTCCTGCGGCTCTCGGGCTGTGTGGTTCCCTGGGGTGGAAGACTTGCTGGGTCCTTGTGTACTGGCTCCCCTTGTCTGTCTGCCCATCTGTACTGGTGTGGGGTGGGGTGCCGATTTCTCGGAGTCCTGGGGCGGTGAAGCCGTGGGGATGGCGGGCTGGGGCTCCCGTGCTCCCAGGTTAGATTGTGTCCTCTCCGAGGGGCGCACCCGGCGTCTTTGTCCCAGTGGCAGGGGCAGGGGCGGTGGGGCCGCATCGGCGTCGAGAGGGTTAACCAGCTCCAGCGCCCTCCGGTGGACGGTGCCGGAATTTCCACTGCACGTGTTGGTGTCCGGGCCTGTTGGTCTGAGACAATCTCGCAGCACAATTACCGGACGCAGGTTCGTTTTACTCGGCGCCGACGGACGGGGTGCAGTGTGGGCGGACTTTTCCCGGGCCTCGGGTGTGATGCGGGTCCGGTCACGGCTGACCCAGAAGCCGTCCCTGGAAGTCGAGGGTCTGTTGCCCTCTTCCCCCTGGGATGCGGTTTCTACTGTCCGTGGGGTCATTGTGTTGGAAATGTGGGGTCCCTCGTGGGCCCGGTATGCCGCGGCCTGCCGTTCTGGCACAGGTCTTGAGACCAGATCAAAAATGTGTTTTTGGGCGTCCTCCAATTTGATTTGAAATTTTTCTTTTAGATTTCGTTTGTTCCAGATTATAGCTTTGGCGATGGCTTCTGGTAAGCGATCAGTCAGATCCGATTCAATTAATTTTAGTTCCAATTCTTGTAGGCTGTTTTGATAATGTCCAATCAAGGTTAATCGTGTTGCCCTAGCCCAAGCGTCCGCATTTGCAGCAATCTTACGAAGCGTTTCTTGGGAAGGGTTCGCCGGCTTAATAAATTTGGTCAGTCTGTGTGCCTGGGTGGTGATCCCCTTCGGTGGCCTATTCATTTGTTCCAAAACCCTTAGGTGGTGTAGAGTCTGGATTATTTTATATATTAATCTAACCGTGGTGGAAAAGGAATCCCTGGGGATGCCGGGGTTCCGGTAGTCACCACGGTAACTATGGAGCCTGCCATGTGCTAGCAGGCCCCTGCTCCTCTCTCGACCATTATTCCTCCACATCGTTAAAGTAAGACAATAATCAGTAACTACAAATAAAGTCCACTTAATTAATGTTCTTACCGCTTGTTCTGCGTCTTGGGTTCAATGATTTCGACTCCAGCGAATCGCCTTTAATAAAGCGTATTTCCCGACTGGGAGAGTGTCCAGTTTCGCCTGTGCTCTTTGGCTTCCTCAGGGGAAATTCTGTAAAGACTGAGATGATCTTCCTTTAAGATGTCTCCCCCCCCGACCTCTGCATTGTTTTATCAAACCTGTTTGTCCATTTCTGCTGTACCCTCTGGCTGTTGCTATGATACGGGCCTGCCTTGTTTGTTAACCCTCTTTAAGGTAAATTATCTGCTAATGGTGCATTTCCTCTTGAACCTCTCCATTCTTTTAGTCCCTAATTTTTAATTTCTACTCCTTTGATATCTAGTTAAAGTTGAGATTAGATTTCATTCTATTTCCCCTTTTAGGACTACATTATTATATTGTGAATTTAATGCTTCCCCTGTTAGTTCACTGTTCTGTGGGTATAATGGGGTAGAAGCTTGTGGCTAATTTATGTTGGGGTTGGGGCTTGACTTCCATAGTCTATGCCTGTTTTCATAGCTTCTTGGATTTACTTTGGCTTTTGAGGACCAGGATGATGAGTGACGTGTCACTTCTGGTTAGGATGCGAGTATGCGGGCAGTGGGCAAAATATCCCTCTAGCGTTTGTGGATCTCTTACTGGAGATGCAGTATCACTTCACCCTGCCACTTTGTTTTTGGCCCACGTTGTCATCATCTCGGTCCCCGACTTGCCTTTATTGGGATCTTCCTTCTCTTTAACCTCCATTCTGGAGTTTAAGTTGAAATGGTGGAGTTCTTGCCTATGGATAGTGTTTTGGGTTTGGGGACTTTCTTATAGGGACTGGGTGCTGTGATCTGGGGGCTGTGCAGTAGCTAATTGAGGGGTGTGTGGGGAGGGACATGCCCCGGGGTACAGTTAGGCAATGGGGGTTGAGTGTTCACGGCGGTGGGGTGGGATGGCAAATGGTATTGCGGGGGGGGGGGGTGTTTGGTAGCCCTTGCCGTAGGGGGGAGGGCTGAAATCGGAGCCTAACTGCTGGTGATACTGGGTAAATTTGGCCCCTTGATGGGGTGAGGGTTTGGGTTTATGGGGGTGTGTAGCAGGGTTGGAGGTGTTAGGTTTAGTGGTAGGGCAAAGGACTATTATATAAGCCCCTTAGTGTGGTGTGGTTTGGGTTATTTGGGGTGCTGTCTGGTTTAGTTGGGGTGACCGATCCCTTGGAAATTAGGGTTAGGGTTAGGGCCAGGGCTGGGGTTAGAAGGCAAGTATGTGTGTAGCAGGGTTGGAGGTGTAAGGTTTAGTGGTAGGGCAAAGGACTATTATATAAGCCCCTTAGTGTGGTGTGGTTTGGGTTATTTGGGGTGCTGTCCGGTTTAGTTGGGGTGCGCGGTCCATTGGAAATTAGGGTTAGGGTTAGGGTTTAGTTGGGGTGTGTGGTCCTCTGGAATATAGGATTAGGTTTGGGGGGTAGGGTTGGGGGGGGCCTGCTGGGCAGCGGGAGGTATAACTGGTGGTGTGGGGTGAGTTTAGTCCTCTGGCGAGAAGAGGACCCATGTTTATGGGGTGTGAAGATGTTAGGTTTCAGGGTAGGGCCATGTGAGGGCTGAAATAGGAGGCTAACTGCTGGTGATCCGAGTGAATCTGGCCCTTTGATGGGGTGAGGGTTTGGGTTTGTGGGGGTGTGTGGCAGGGTTGGAGGTGTTAGGTTTAGTGGTAGGGCAAAGGATTATTATATAAGCCCTTTTGTGTGGTGTGGTTTGGGTTATTTGGGGTGCTGTCCGGTTTAGTTGGGGTGCACGATCCCTTGGAAATTAGGGTTAGGGTCAGGGCTGGGGTCAGGATGCAAGTATGCGGCAGTGGGAATTTGGGCCCTTGCTGGGGTGAGGGTTTGGGTTTATGGGGGTGTGTAGTAGGGTTGGAGGTGTTAGGTTTAGTGGTAGGGCAGAGGGCTATTATATAAGCCCCTTAGTGTGGTGTGGTTTGGGTTATTTGGGGTGCCGTCCGGTTTAGTTGGGGTGCCCAGTCCCTTGGAAATTAGGGTTAGGGTTTAGTTGGGGTGTGTGGTCCTCGGGATGTTAGGATTAGGTTGGGGGGTAGGGTTGAGGGGGGCCCGCTGGGCGACCGTAGGTATAACTGGTGTTGTGGGGTGAGTTTGCCCCTCTGGCGAGAAGAGGATCTGTGTTTATGGGGTCTGAAGATGTTAGGTTTCAGGGCAGGGTCATGTGCTGGGGATGTATTCTTCCCCCTGGGGTAAGCTAGGACGTTTGGGCAAGTGTTGTGTCTGGATTAAACCGGTCGTTACGTGTCTGTTCTTCCTAGTGGTTATCTCCTGTAGAGTTATAATTTCTAATTTTACTCCTCTCTACTTGGGGAATTAGGTTCTTTTCTGGGGCCTAGTTGTGAGGCTCTATTTCCAAAGTAAGGCGAACCTTTCCTATTTAATGGTCCCCTGTCTTAATTTGTTTCAGGGTGGGTGACTGAAGGGGATCTTCCCCTTCTTCCCTATCTAATTTTCTCAATTTTTAAAACCTTATTTACGGGGTGCAGTGTTGGCCCTTCAGTGAGTACATTTTATATTGCTGGCCTGGTTTTTTAGGCCTCGTTTAGGCCGTTTGGGGAATGCGTCTGTAGTCTTTCGATCCATCTCCTCTCTGCTCTTTTTCTTTGGAGGTTTGACCAGTTTATGTTGGTTTCCAGGCCCAGGATTGCTAAGGAGTACATTCCATGCTCTAGGAAGTGCTTACTAACTGGTCTGTTTTGATTTCCTCTTGTGATATTACTGAGGTGTCCTGTGAGTCTGGTTCTCAAGCTGTTGCCTGTCTCCCCTATGTATATGATATGGCATTGCTTACACTGGATTGCATATACTACATTCTTTTGTTCGCAAGTTATCCTCTGCTCTATCTCAGCCCACTTTCCTGTAGCTCTGTTGTGTATGCTTTTTGAAATTCTGATGTATATGCACGCCCTGCAGTTTCCCACCTCGCAGTTTGGCGCTGTTCGTACTTTGGTACTGACTAGTATGTCTTTTAAGTTTCTACCCCTTTTGAAGGCTGAAACTATGGTGTATTGTCCCAGTGTCCCCACTTCCTCCTGTAGATTTTCAAACTGTGTTTTGACTGTCTTGTGGATGTTCACTGCCATCCCACTGTATCCTGTTATCAAGGGTAGTTTCTGTGTTGTGTTGTCTCGTGGTCGGGGATTTGTGATACTTTTTAAAAAGTCAGATTTGATGTGTCTGAGCCTCCGTCTGCTGTAACCTCTGTGTCTAAGTGCAGAGAAGAGGATAGTAGTGGCTTGGTGGAAGTCCTCTGCCCTGGTGCAAATGCGATGAAACCGGGTCAGCTGTCCTTTGACAATGCCCCTGAAGGTGTGTTTGGGATGGTGGCTCCCGGTGTGTAGGAGGGTGTGTGTGTCTGTGGTTTTAAAGAATACTTTGGTGGCTAGTTTCTGGCTGCCGTTTTCTGGTGCTAGTTTAAATACCGTAGTGTCCAGGAAGTCAATTTTCTCCCTATTTGTTGTGGCCTTAACCTTAATGGATGGATGATGAGTGTTTAGGATTTGAATAAATTCCCCCAATTCTACCTCTGAGTGAGTCCACACTCCCCAGATGTCATCCAGGTATCTATAGAGACACATGGGTTTTTTGGGACACTTTGGATAAACTGTTTCCTCCCACTTTGCCATGTATATATTGGCATAGGCTGGAGCAAACTTCTTTCCCATCGCTGTGCCCTTGACTTGTAAGTAGAATTCATTATTGAATTCAAAGTCATTTTTAGTCAGGCTGAGGGTTAGGGTTAGGGTTAGGTTGAGAGTATGCGGGCAGTGGGCAAATCAGCCCTCTTGTGCTTTTTGATCTCCTCACTTGAGATTCAATTTCACGCGACCCTGCCACTTTGATCTGGCCCACGCCTTCATTAACCAGGTCCAACACTTGCCTTTCTTGGATCTTGCCCCTCCTGACAAAGGTAATCGGGTTTGTGGGGGTGTGGCCAGGGTTAGTCGGGGTGTGCCTAGGGTTTGTGGGGGTGTGGCATGATCTCTGGGATGTGCCGAGGGTTTGTGGGGGTGTGTGCCCCCTTGGACTTTAGGATTAGGTTTGAGTGTTGGGCTGGTGGATGTATATGTGTGACTGGGATAGGTAAGGCTGCAGAGTTTTGAGTGGTGAGGTATGAGGTTCTATGGGGCTTAGTGGTGAAGCCAGGTGAATCTGGCCCATGCCTTTCATTATCGTGGTCCGTCACCACTTGGTTCAATGGACCGGGTGTGCACTGGGACACATCATCAGTAATGCATCCTCGGATCATGGGGTGTTTCGGGTCTTTCATCATTAAACACCCTCCCCGAGATGACCCAGCCGGAGTTGATCAAGCTCGGCTTGTGTTTTCCCATGGACCAGGATAATGAGAGGCATGTAACTATGACGGTAATGTTGTTTTTAAACATCATTACCTGGCATCTGTATGCCTGGGATTGCATGGGTTAAATTGACAGTGTTTACTGGGCATTCGGTGTCTCTGCACCTGAGTTTAGTGGTGACTGGTTTTCTGTGGACCCAGCTTGGGTTTAACTTTCTGGTTCTCTCTCGCCGTTTGGGCATCTGGGCTTTATTCTTGGCATTTTGTCGACCGGGAGAATGAAGAGCGTGTCACTGTTAGGTTAGGTTGAGAGTATGCGGGCAGTGGGCAAATCAGCCCTCTTGTGCTTTTTGATCTCCTCACTTGAGATTCAATTTCACGCGACCCTGCCACTTTGATCTGGCCCACGCCTTCATTAACCAGGTCCAACACTTGCCTTTCTTGGATCTTGCCCCTCCTGACAAAGGTAATCGGGTTTGTGGGGGAGTGGCCAGGGTTAGTCGGGGTGTGCCTAGGGTTTGTGGGGGTGTGGCATGATCTCTGGGATGTGCCGAGGGTTTGTGGGGGTGTGTGCCCCCTTGGACTTTAGGATTAGGTTTGAGTGTTGGGCTGGTGGATGTATATGTGTGACTGGGATAGGTAAGGCTGCAGAGTTTTGAGTGGTGAGGTATGAGGTTCTATGGGGCTTAGTGGTGAAGCCAGGTGAATCTGGCCCATGCCTTTCATTATCGTGGTCCGACACCACTTGGTTCAATGGACCGGGTGTGCACTGGGACACATCATCAGTAATGCATCCTCGGATCATGGGGTGTTTCGGGTCTTTCATCATTAAACACCCTCCCCGAGATGACCCAGCCGGAGTTGATCAAGCTCGGCTTGTGTTTTCCCATGGACCAGGATAATGAGAGGCATGTAACTATGAGGGTAATGACGTTTTTAAACATCATTACCTGGCATCTGTATGCCTGGGGATGCATGGGTTAAATTGACAGTGTTTACTGGGCATTCGGTGTCTCTGCACCTGAGTTTAGTGGTGGCTTGTTTTCTGTGGCCCCAGCTTGGGTTTAACTTTCTGGTTCTCTCTCGCCGTTTGGGCATCTGGGCTTTGTTCTTGGCATTTTGTCGACCGGGAGAATGAAGAGCGTGTCACTGTTAGGTTAGGTTGAGAGTATGCGGGCAGTGGGCAAATCAGCCCTCTTGTGCTTTTTGATCTCCTCACTTGAGATTCAATTTCACGCGACCCTGCCACTTTGATCTGGCCCACGCCTTCATTAACCAGGTCCAACACTTGCCTTTCTTGGATCTTGCCCCTCCTGACAAAGGTAATCGGGTTTGTGGGGGAGTGGCCAGGGTTAGTCGGGGTGTGCCTAGGGTTTGTGGGGGTGTGGCATGATCTCTGGGATGTGCCGAGGGTTTGTGGGGGTGTGTGCCCCCTTGGACTTTAGGATTAGGTTTGAGTGTTGGGCTGGTGGATGTATATGTGTGACTGGGATAGGTAAGGCTGCAGAGTTTTGAGTGGTGAGGTATGAGGTTCTATGGGGCTTAGTGGTGAAGCCAGGTGAATCTGGCCCATGCCTTTCATTATCGTGGTCCGACACCACTTGGTTCAATGGACCGGGTGTGCACTGGGACACATCATCAGTAATGCATCCTCGGATCATGGGGTGTTTCGGGTCTTTCATCATTAAACACCCTCCCCGAGATGACCCAGCCGGAGTTGATCAAGCTCGGCTTGTGTTTTCCCATGGACCAGGATAATGAGAGGCATGTAACTATGAGGGTAATGACGTTTTTAAACATCATTACCTGGCATCTGTATGCCTGGGGATGCATGGGTTAAATTGACAGTGTTTACTGGGCATTCGGTGTCTCTGCACCTGAGTTTAGTGGTGGCTTGTTTTCTGTGGCCCCAGCTTGGGTTTAACTTTCTGGTTCTCTCTCGCCGTTTGGGCATCTGGGCTTTGTTCTTGGCATTTTGTCGACCGGGAGAATGAAGAGCGTGTCACTGTTAGGTTAGGTTGAGAGTATGCGGGCAGTGGGCAAATCAGCCCTCTTGTGCTTTTTGATCTCCTCACTTGAGATTCAATTTCACGCGACCCTGCCACTTTGATCTGGCCCACGCCTTCATTAACCAGGTCCAACACTTGCCTTTCTTGGATCTTGCCCCTCCTGACAAAGGTAATCGGGTTTGTGGGGGAGTGGCCAGGGTTAGTCGGGGTGTGCCTAGGGTTTGTGGGGGTGTGGCATGATCTCTGGGATGTGCCGAGGGTTTGTGGGGGTGTGTGCCCCCTTGGACTTTAGGATTAGGTTTGAGTGTTGGGCTGGTGGATGTATATGTGTGACTGGGATAGGTAAGGCTGCAGAGTTTTGAGTGGTGAGGTATGAGGTTCTATGGGGCTTAGTGGTGAAGCCAGGTGAATCTGGCCCATGCCTTTCATTATCGTGGTCCGACACCACTTGGTTCAATGGACCGGGTGTGCACTGGGACACATCATCAGTAATGCATCCTCGGATCATGGGGTGTTTCGGGTCTTTCATCATTAAACACCCTCCCCGAGATGACCCAGCCGGAGTTGATCAAGCTCGGCTTGTGTTTTCCCATGGACCAGGATAATGAGAGGCATGTAACTATGAGGGTAATGACGTTTTTAAACATCATTACCTGGCATCTGTATGCCTGGGGATGCATGGGTTAAATTGACAGTGTTTACTGGGCATTCGGTGTCTCTGCACCTGAGTTTAGTGGTGGCTTGTTTTCTGTGGCCCCAGCTTGGGTTTAACTTTCTGGTTCTCTCTCGCCGTTTGGGCATCTGGGCTTTGTTCTTGGCATTTTGTCGACCGGGAGAATGAAGAGCGTGTCACTGTTAGGTTAGGTTGAGAGTATGCGGGCAGTGGGCAAATCAGCCCTCTTGTGCTTTTTGATCTCCTCACTTGAGATTCAATTTCACGCGACCCTGCCACTTTGATCTGGCCCACGCCTTCATTAACCAGGTCCAACACTTGCCTTTCTTGGATCTTGCCCCTCCTGACAAAGGTAATCGGGTTTGTGGGGGAGTGGCCAGGGTTAGTCGGGGTGTGCCTAGGGTTTGTGGGGGTGTGGCATGATCTCTGGGATGTGCCGAGGGTTTGTGGGGGTGTGTGCCCCCTTGGACTTTAGGATTAGGTTTGAGTGTTGGGCTGGTGGATGTATATGTGTGACTGGGATAGGTAAGGCTGCAGAGTTTTGAGTGGTGAGGTATGAGGTTCTATGGGGCTTAGTGGTGAAGCCAGGTGAATCTGGCCCATGCCTTTCATTATCGTGGTCCGACACCACTTGGTTCAATGGACCGGGTGTGCACTGGGACACATCATCAGTAATGCATCCTCGGATCATGGGGTGTTTCGGGTCTTTCATCATTAAACACCCTCCCCGAGATGACCCAGCCGGAGTTGATCAAGCTCGGCTTGTGTTTTCCCATGGACCAGGATAATGAGAGGCATGTAACTATGAGGGTAATGACGTTTTTAAACATCATTACCTGGCATCTGTATGCCTGGGGATGCATGGGTTAAATTGACAGTGTTTACTGGGCATTCGGTGTCTCTGCACCTGAGTTTAGTGGTGGCTTGTTTTCTGTGGCCCCAGCTTGGGTTTAACTTTCTGGTTCTCTCTCGCCGTTTGGGCATCTGGGCTTTGTTCTTGGCATTTTGTCGACCGGGAGAATGAAGAGCGTGTCACTGTTAGGTTAGGTTGAGAGTATGCGGGCAGTGGGCAAATCAGCCCTCTTGTGCTTTTTGATCTCCTCACTTGAGATTCAATTTCACGCGACCCTGCCACTTTGATCTGGCCCACGCCTTCATTAACCAGGTCCAACACTTGCCTTTCTTGGATCTTGCCCCTCCTGACAAAGGTAATCGGGTTTGTGGGGGAGTGGCCAGGGTTAGTCGGGGTGTGCCTAGGGTTTGTGGGGGTGTGGCATGATCTCTGGGATGTGCCGAGGGTTTGTGGGGGTGTGTGCCCCCTTGGACTTTAGGATTAGGTTTGAGTGTTGGGCTGGTGGATGTATATGTGTGACTGGGATAGGTAAGGCTGCAGAGTTTTGAGTGGTGAGGTATGAGGTTCTATGGGGCTTAGTGGTGAAGCCAGGTGAATCTGGCCCATGCCTTTCATTATCGTGGTCCGACACCACTTGGTTCAATGGACCGGGTGTGCACTGGGACACATCATCAGTAATGCATCCTCGGATCATGGGGTGTTTCGGGTCTTTCATCATTAAACACCCTCCCCGAGATGACCCAGCCGGAGTTGATCAAGCTCGGCTTGTGTTTTCCCATGGACCAGGATAATGAGAGGCATGTAACTATGAGGGTAATGACGTTTTTAAACATCATTACCTGGCATCTGTATGCCTGGGGATGCATGGGTTAAATTGACAGTGTTTACTGGGCATTCGGTGTCTCTGCACCTGAGTTTAGTGGTGGCTTGTTTTCTGTGGCCCCAGCTTGGGTTTAACTTTCTGGTTCTCTCTCGCCGTTTGGGCATCTGGGCTTTGTTCTTGGCATTTTGTCGACCGGGAGAATGAAGAGCGTGTCACTGTTAGGTTAGGTTGAGAGTATGCGGGCAGTGGGCAAATCAGCCCTCTTGTGCTTTTTGATCTCCTCACTTGAGATTCAATTTCACGCGACCCTGCCACTTTGATCTGGCCCACGCCTTCATTAACCAGGTCCAACACTTGCCTTTCTTGGATCTTGCCCCTCCTGACAAAGGTAATCGGGTTTGTGGGGGAGTGGCCAGGGTTAGTCGGGGTGTGCCTAGGGTTTGTGGGGGTGTGGCATGATCTCTGGGATGTGCCGAGGGTTTGTGGGGGTGTGTGCCCCCTTGGACTTTAGGATTAGGTTTGAGTGTTGGGCTGGTGGATGTATATGTGTGACTGGGATAGGTAAGGCTGCAGAGTTTTGAGTGGTGAGGTATGAGGTTCTATGGGGCTTAGTGGTGAAGCCAGGTGAATCTGGCCCATGCCTTTCATTATCGTGGTCCGACACCACTTGGTTCAATGGACCGGGTGTGCACTGGGACACATCATCAGTAATGCATCCTCGGATCATGGGGTGTTTCGGGTCTTTCATCATTAAACACCCTCCCCGAGATGACCCAGCCGGAGTTGATCAAGCTCGGCTTGTGTTTTCCCATGGACCAGGATAATGAGAGGCATGTAACTATGAGGGTAATGACGTTTTTAAACATCATTACCTGGCATCTGTATGCCTGGGGATGCATGGGTTAAATTGACAGTGTTTACTGGGCATTCGGTGTCTCTGCACCTGAGTTTAGTGGTGGCTTGTTTTCTGTGGCCCCAGCTTGGGTTTAACTTTCTGGTTCTCTCTCGCCGTTTGGGCATCTGGGCTTTGTTCTTGGCATTTTGTCGACCGGGAGAATGAAGAGCGTGTCACTGTTAGGTTAGGTTGAGAGTATGCGGGCAGTGGGCAAATCAGCCCTCTTGTGCTTTTTGATCTCCTCACTTGAGATTCAATTTCACGCGACCCTGCCACTTTGATCTGGCCCACGCCTTCATTAACCAGGTCCAACACTTGCCTTTCTTGGATCTTGCCCCTCCTGACAAAGGTAATCGGGTTTGTGGGGGAGTGGCCAGGGTTAGTCGGGGTGTGCCTAGGGTTTGTGGGGGTGTGGCATGATCTCTGGGATGTGCCGAGGGTTTGTGGGGGTGTGTGCCCCCTTGGACTTTAGGATTAGGTTTGAGTGTTGGGCTGGTGGATGTATATGTGTGACTGGGATAGGTAAGGCTGCAGAGTTTTGAGTGGTGAGGTATGAGGTTCTATGGGGCTTAGTGGTGAAGCCAGGTGAATCTGGCCCATGCCTTTCATTATCGTGGTCCGACACCACTTGGTTCAATGGACCGGGTGTGCACTGGGACACATCATCAGTAATGCATCCTCGGATCATGGGGTGTTTCGGGTCTTTCATCATTAAACACCCTCCCCGAGATGACCCAGCCGGAGTTGATCAAGCTCGGCTTGTGTTTTCCCATGGACCAGGATAATGAGAGGCATGTAACTATGAGGGTAATGACGTTTTTAAACATCATTACCTGGCATCTGTATGCCTGGGGATGCATGGGTTAAATTGACAGTGTTTACTGGGCATTCGGTGTCTCTGCACCTGAGTTTAGTGGTGGCTTGTTTTCTGTGGCCCCAGCTTGGGTTTAACTTTCTGGTTCTCTCTCGCCGTTTGGGCATCTGGGCTTTGTTCTTGGCATTTTGTCGACCGGGAGAATGAAGAGCGTGTCACTGTTAGGTTAGGTTGAGAGTATGCGGGCAGTGGGCAAATCAGCCCTCTTGTGCTTTTTGATCTCCTCACTTGAGATTCAATTTCACGCGACCCTGCCACTTTGATCTGGCCCACGCCTTCATTAACCAGGTCCAACACTTGCCTTTCTTGGATCTTGCCCCTCCTGACAAAGGTAATCGGGTTTGTGGGGGAGTGGCCAGGGTTAGTCGGGGTGTGCCTAGGGTTTGTGGGGGTGTGGCATGATCTCTGGGATGTGCCGAGGGTTTGTGGGGGTGTGTGCCCCCTTGGACTTTAGGATTAGGTTTGAGTGTTGGGCTGGTGGATGTATATGTGTGACTGGGATAGGTAAGGCTGCAGAGTTTTGAGTGGTGAGGTATGAGGTTCTATGGGGCTTAGTGGTGAAGCCAGGTGAATCTGGCCCATGCCTTTCATTATCGTGGTCCGACACCACTTGGTTCAATGGACCGGGTGTGCACTGGGACACATCATCAGTAATGCATCCTCGGATCATGGGGTGTTTCGGGTCTTTCATCATTAAACACCCTCCCCGAGATGACCCAGCCGGAGTTGATCAAGCTCGGCTTGTGTTTTCCCATGGACCAGGATAATGAGAGGCATGTAACTATGAGGGTAATGACGTTTTTAAACATCATTACCTGGCATCTGTATGCCTGGGGATGCATGGGTTAAATTGACAGTGTTTACTGGGCATTCGGTGTCTCTGCACCTGAGTTTAGTGGTGGCTTGTTTTCTGTGGCCCCAGCTTGGGTTTAACTTTCTGGTTCTCTCTCGCCGTTTGGGCATCTGGGCTTTGTTCTTGGCATTTTGTCGACCGGGAGAATGAAGAGCGTGTCACTGTTAGGTTAGGTTGAGAGTATGCGGGCAGTGGGCAAATCAGCCCTCTTGTGCTTTTTGATCTCCTCACTTGAGATTCAATTTCACGCGACCCTGCCACTTTGATCTGGCCCACGCCTTCATTAACCAGGTCCAACACTTGCCTTTCTTGGATCTTGCCCCTCCTGACAAAGGTAATCGGGTTTGTGGGGGAGTGGCCAGGGTTAGTCGGGGTGTGCCTAGGGTTTGTGGGGGTGTGGCATGATCTCTGGGATGTGCCGAGGGTTTGTGGGGGTGTGTGCCCCCTTGGACTTTAGGATTAGGTTTGAGTGTTGGGCTGGTGGATGTATATGTGTGACTGGGATAGGTAAGGCTGCAGAGTTTTGAGTGGTGAGGTATGAGGTTCTATGGGGCTTAGTGGTGAAGCCAGGTGAATCTGGCCCATGCCTTTCATTATCGTGGTCCGACACCACTTGGTTCAATGGACCGGGTGTGCACTGGGACACATCATCAGTAATGCATCCTCGGATCATGGGGTGTTTCGGGTCTTTCATCATTAAACACCCTCCCCGAGATGACCCAGCCGGAGTTGATCAAGCTCGGCTTGTGTTTTCCCATGGACCAGGATAATGAGAGGCATGTAACTATGAGGGTAATGACGTTTTTAAACATCATTACCTGGCATCTGTATGCCTGGGGATGCATGGGTTAAATTGACAGTGTTTACTGGGCATTCGGTGTCTCTGCACCTGAGTTTAGTGGTGGCTTGTTTTCTGTGGCCCCAGCTTGGGTTTAACTTTCTGGTTCTCTCTCGCCGTTTGGGCATCTGGGCTTTGTTCTTGGCATTTTGTCGACCGGGAGAATGAAGAGCGTGTCACTGTTAGGTTAGGTTGAGAGTATGCGGGCAGTGGGCAAATCAGCCCTCTTGTGCTTTTTGATCTCCTCACTTGAGATTCAATTTCACGCGACCCTGCCACTTTGATCTGGCCCACGCCTTCATTAACCAGGTCCAACACTTGCCTTTCTTGGATCTTGCCCCTCCTGACAAAGGTAATCGGGTTTGTGGGGGAGTGGCCAGGGTTAGTCGGGGTGTGCCTAGGGTTTGTGGGGGTGTGGCATGATCTCTGGGATGTGCCGAGGGTTTGTGGGGGTGTGTGCCCCCTTGGACTTTAGGATTAGGTTTGAGTGTTGGGCTGGTGGATGTATATGTGTGACTGGGATAGGTAAGGCTGCAGAGTTTTGAGTGGTGAGGTATGAGGTTCTATGGGGCTTAGTGGTGAAGCCAGGTGAATCTGGCCCATGCCTTTCATTATCGTGGTCCGACACCACTTGGTTCAATGGACCGGGTGTGCACTGGGACACATCATCAGTAATGCATCCTCGGATCATGGGGTGTTTCGGGTCTTTCATCATTAAACACCCTCCCCGAGATGACCCAGCCGGAGTTGATCAAGCTCGGCTTGTGTTTTCCCATGGACCAGGATAATGAGAGGCATGTAACTATGAGGGTAATGACGTTTTTAAACATCATTACCTGGCATCTGTATGCCTGGGGATGCATGGGTTAAATTGACAGTGTTTACTGGGCATTCGGTGTCTCTGCACCTGAGTTTAGTGGTGGCTTGTTTTCTGTGGCCCCAGCTTGGGTTTAACTTTCTGGTTCTCTCTCGCCGTTTGGGCATCTGGGCTTTGTTCTTGGCATTTTGTCGACCGGGAGAATGAAGAGCGTGTCACTGTTAGGTTAGGTTGAGAGTATGCGGGCAGTGGGCAAATCAGCCCTCTTGTGCTTTTTGATCTCCTCACTTGAGATTCAATTTCACGCGACCCTGCCACTTTGATCTGGCCCACGCCTTCATTAACCAGGTCCAACACTTGCCTTTCTTGGATCTTGCCCCTCCTGACAAAGGTAATCGGGTTTGTGGGGGAGTGGCCAGGGTTAGTCGGGGTGTGCCTAGGGTTTGTGGGGGTGTGGCATGATCTCTGGGATGTGCCGAGGGTTTGTGGGGGTGTGTGCCCCCTTGGACTTTAGGATTAGGTTTGAGTGTTGGGCTGGTGGATGTATATGTGTGACTGGGATAGGTAAGGCTGCAGAGTTTGGAGTGGTGAGGTATGAGGTGCTGTGGCGCATAGGCTCATGTGGTCAAGCCAGGTGAATCTGGCCCATGCCTTTCATTATCGTGGTCCGACACCACTTGGTTCAATGGACCGGGTGTGCACTGGGACACATCATCAGTAATGCATCCTCGGATCATGGGGTGTTTCGGGTCTTTCATCATTAAACACCCTCCCCGAGATGACCCAGCCGGAGTTGATCAAGCTCGGCTTGTGTTTTCCCATGGACCAGGATAATGAGAGGCATGTAACTATGAGGGTAATGACGTTTTTAAACATCATTACCTGGCATCTGTATGCCTGGGGATGCATGGGTTAAATTGACAGTGTTTACTGGGCATTCGGTGTCTCTGCACCTGAGTTTAGTGGTGGCTTGTTTTCTGTGGCCCCAGCTTGGGTTTAACTTTCTGGTTCTCTCTCGCCGTTTGGGCATCTGGGCTTTGTTCTTGGCATTTTGTCGACCGGGAGAATGAAGAGCGTGTCACTGTTAGGTTAGGTTGAGAGTATGCGGGCAGTGGGCAAATCAGCCCTCTTGTGCTTTTTGATCTCCTCACTTGAGATTCAATTTCACGCGACCCTGCCACTTTGATCTGGCCCACGCCTTCATTAACCAGGTCCAACACTTGCCTTTCTTGGATCTTGCCCCTCCTGACAAAGGTAATCGGGTTTGTGGGGGAGTGGCCAGGGTTAGTCGGGGTGTGCCTAGGGTTTGTGGGGGTGTGGCATGATCTGTGGGATGTGCCGAGGGTTTGTGGGGGTGTGTGCCCCCTTGGACTTTAGGATTAGGTTTGAGTGTTGGGCTGGTGGATGTATATGTGTGACTGGGATAGGTAAGGCTGCAGAGTTTTGAGTGGTGAGGTATGAGGTTCTATGGGGCTTAGTGGTGAAGCCAGGTGAATCTGGCCCATGCCTTTCATTATCGTGGTCCGACACCACTTGGTTCAATGGACCGGGTGTGCACTGGGACACATCATCAGTAATGCATCCTCGGATCATGGGGTGTTTCGGGTCTTTCATCATTAAACACCCTCCCCGAGATGACCCAGCCGGAGTTGATCAAGCTCGGCTTGTGTTTTCCCATGGACCAGGATAATGAGAGGCATGTAACTATGAGGGTAATGACGTTTTTAAACATCATTACCTGGCATCTGTATGCCTGGGGATGCATGGGTTAAATTGACAGTGTTTACTGGGCATTCGGTGTCTCTGCACCTGAGTTTAGTGGTGGCTTGTTTTCTGTGGCCCCAGCTTGGGTTTAACTTTCTGGTTCTCTCTCGCCGTTTGGGCATCTGGGCTTTGTTCTTGGCATTTTGTCGACCGGGAGAATGAAGAGCGTGTCACTGTTAGGTTAGGTTGAGAGTATGCGGGCAGTGGGCAAATCAGCCCTCTTGTGCTTTTTGATCTCCTCACTTGAGATTCGCATTAGGGTTAGGTTGAGAGTATGCGGGCAGTGGGCAAATCAGCCCTCTTGTGCTTTTTGATCTCCTCACTTGAGATTCAATTTCACGCGACCCTGCCACTTTGATCTGGCCCACGCCTTCATTAACCAGGTCCAACACTTGCCTTTCTTGGATCTTGCCCCTCCTGACAAAGGTAATCGGGTTTGTGGGGGTGTGGCCAGGGTTAGTCGGGGTGTGCCTAGGGTTTGTGGGGGTGTGGCATGATCACTGGGGTGTGCCAAGGGTTTGTGGGGGTGTGTGCCCCCTTGGACTTTAGGATTAGGTTTGAGTGTTGGGCTGGTGGATGTATATGTGTGACTGGGAGAGGTAAGGCTGCAGAATTTTGAGTGGTGAGGTATGAGGTTCTATGGGGCTTAGTGGTGAAGCCAGGTGAATCTGGCCCATGCCTTTCATTATCGTGGTCCGACACCACTTGGTTCAATGGACCGGGTGTGCACTGGGACACATCATCAGTAATGCATCCTCGGATCATGGGGTGTTTCGGGTCTTTCATCATTAAACACCCTCCCCGAGATGACCCAGCCGGAGTTGATCAAGCTCGGCTTGTGCTTTCCCATGGACCAGGATAATGAGAGGCATGTAACTATGAGGGTAATGTTGTTTTTAAACATCATTACCTGGCATCTGTGTGCCTGGGATTGCATGGGTTAAATTGGCAGTGTTTACTGGGCATTCGGTGTCTCTGCACCTGAGTTTAGTGGTGACTGGTTTTCTGTGGACCCAGCTTGGGTTTTAACTTTCTGGTTCTCTCTCGCCGTTTGGGCATCTGGGCTTTATTCTTGGCATTTTGTCGACCGGGAGAATGAAGAGCGTGTCACTGCTAGGTTAGGTTGAGAGTATGCGGGCAGTGGGCAAATCAGCCCTCTTGTGCTTTTTGATCTCCTCACTTGAGATTCAATTTCACGCGACCCTGCCACTTTGATCTGGCCCACGCCTTCATTAACCAGGTCCAACACTTGCCTTTCTTGGATCTTGCCCCTCCTGACAAAGGTAATCGGGTTTGTGGGGGTGTGGCCAGGGTTAGTCGGGGTGTGCCTAGGGTTTGTGGGGGTGTGGCATGATCACTGGGGTGTGCCAAGGGTTTGTGGGGGTGTGTGCCCCCTTGGACTTTAGGATTAGGTTTGAGTGTTGGGCTGGTGGATGTATATGTGTGACTGGGATAGGTAAGGCTGCAGAGTTTTGAGTGGTGAGGTATGAGGTTCTATGGGGCTTAGTGGTGAAGCCAGGTGAATCTGGCCCATGCCTTTCATTATCGTGGTCCGACACCACTTGGTTCAATGGACCGGGTGTGCACTGGGACACATCATCAGTAATGCATCCTCGGATCATGGGGTGTTTCGGGTCTTTCATCATTAAACACCCTCCCCGAGATGACCCAGCCGGAGTTGATCAAGCTCGGCTTGTGTTTTCCCATGGACCAGGATAATGAGAGGCATGTAACTATGAGGGTAATGACGTTTTTAAACATCATTACCTGGCATCTGTATGCCTGGGGATGCATGGGTTAAATTGACAGTGTTTACTGGGCATTCGGTGTCTCTGCACCTGAGTTTAGTGGTGGCTTGTTTTCTGTGGCCCCAGCTTGGGTTTAACTTTCTGGTTCTCTCTCGCCGTTTGGGCATCTGGGCTTTGTTCTTGGCATTTTGTCGACCGGGAGAATGAAGAGCGTGTCACTGTTAGGTTAGGTTGAGAGTATGCGGGCAGTGGGCAAATCAGCCCTCTTGTGCTTTTTGATCTCCTCACTTGAGATTCGCATTAGGGTTAGGGTTAGGGTTAGGTTGAGAGTATGCGGGCAGTGGGCAAATCAGCCCTCTTGTGCTTTTTGATCTCCTCACTTGAGATTCAATTTCACGCGACCCTGCCACTTTGATCTGGCCCACGCCTTCATTAACCAGGTCCAACACTTGCCTTTCTTGGATCTTGCCCCTCCTGACAAAGGTAATCGGGTTTGTGGGGGTGTGGCCAGGGTTAGTCGGGGTGTGCCTAGGGTTTGTGGGGGTGTGGCATGATCATTGGGAATGCTGAGGGTTTGTGGGGGTGTGTGCCCCCTTGGACTTTAGGATTAGGTTTGAGTGTTGGGCTGGTGGATGTATATGTGTGACTGGGATAGGTAAGGCTGCAGAGTTTTGAGTGGTGAGGTATGAGGTGCTATGGCGCATAGGCTCGTGTGGTGAAGCCAGGTGAATCTGGCCCATGCCTTTCATTATCGTGGTCCGACACCACTTGGTTCAATGGACCGGGTGTGCACTGGGACACATCATCAGTAATGCATCCTCGGATCATGGGGTGTTTCGGGTCTTTCATCATTAAACACCCTCCCCGAGATGACCCAGCCGGAGTTGATCAAGCTCGGCTTGTGTTTTCCCATGGACCAGGATAATGAGAGGCATGTAACTATGAGGGTAATGACGTTTTTAAACATCATTACCTGGCATCTGTATGCCTGGGGATGCATGGGTTAAATTGACAGTGTTCACTGGGCATTCGGTGTCTCTGCACCTGAGTTTAGTGGTGGCTTGTTTTCTGTGGACCCAGCTTGGGTTTAACTTTCTGGTTCTCTCTTGCCGTTTGGGCATCTGGGCTTTGTTCTTGGCATTTTGTCGACCGGGAGAATGAAGAGCGTGTCACTGTTAGGTTAGGTTGAGAGTATGCGGGCAGTGGGCAAATCAGCCCTCTTGTGCTTTTTGATCTCCTCACTTGAGATTCAATTTCACGCGACCCTGCCACTTTGATCTGGCCCACGCCTTCATTAACCAGGTCCAACACTTGCCTTTCTTGGATCTTGCCCCTCCTGACAAAGGTAATCGGGTTTGTGGGGGTGTGGCCAGGGTTAGTCGGGGTGTGCCTAGGGTTTGTGGGGGTGTGGCATGATCATTGGGAATGCTGAGGGTTTGTGGGGGTGTGTGCCCCCTTGGACTTTAGGATTAGGTTTGAGTGTTGGGCTGGTGGATGTATATGTGTGACTGGGATAGGTAAGGCTGCAGAGTTTTGAGTGGTGAGGTATGAGGTGCTATGGCGCATAGGCTCGTGTGGTGAAGCCAGGTGAATCTGGCCCATGCCTTTCATTATCGTGGTCCGACACCACTTGGTTCAATGGACCGGGTGTGCACTGGGACACATCATCAGTAATGCATCCTCGGATCATGGGGTGTTTCGGGTCTTTCATCATTAAACACCCTCCCCGAGATGACCCAGCCGGAGTTGATCAAGCTCGGCTTGTGTTTTCCCATGGACCAGGATAATGAGAGGCATGTAACTATGAGGGTAATGACGTTTTTAAACATCATTACCTGGCATCTGTATGCCTGGGGATGCATGGGTTAAATTGACAGTGTTTACTGGGCATTCGGTGTCTCTGCACCTGAGTTTAGTGGTGGCTTGTTTTCTGTGGACCCAGCTTGGGTTTAACTTTCTGGTTCTCTCTTGCCGTTTGGGCATCTGGGCTTTGTTCTTGGCATTTTGTCGACCGGGAGAATGAAGAGCGTGTCACTGTTAGGTTAGGTTGAGAGTATGCGGGCAGTGGGCAAATCAGCCCTCTTGTGCTTTTTGATCTCCTCACTTGAGATTCAATTTCACGCGACCCTGCCACTTTGATCTGGCCCACGCCTTCATTAACCAGGTCCAACACTTGCCTTTCTTGGATCTTGCCCCTCCTGACAAAGGTAATCGGGTTTGTGGGGGTGTGGCCAGGGTTAGTCGGGGTGTGCCTAGGGTTTGTGGGGGTGTGGCATGATCATTGGGAATGCTGAGGGTTTGTGGGGGTGTGTGCCCCCTTGGACTTTAGGATTAGGTTTGAGTGTTGGGCTGGTGGATGTATATGTGTGACTGGGATAGGTAAGGCTGCAGAGTTTTGAGTGGTGAGGTATGAGGTGCTATGGCGCATAGGCTCGTGTGGTGAAGCCAGGTGAATCTGGCCCATGCCTTTCATTATCGTGGTCCGACACCACTTGGTTCAATGGACCGGGTGTGCACTGGGACACATCATCAGTAATGCATCCTCGGATCATGGGGTGTTTCGGGTCTTTCATCATTAAACACCCTCCCCGAGATGACCCAGCCGGAGTTGATCAAGCTCGGCTTGTGTTTTCCCATGGACCAGGATAATGAGAGGCATGTAACTATGAGGGTAATGACGTTTTTAAACATCATTACCTGGCATCTGTATGCCTGGGGATGCATGGGTTAAATTGACAGTGTTTACTGGGCATTCGGTGTCTCTGCACCTGAGTTTAGTGGTGGCTTGTTTTCTGTGGACCCAGCTTGGGTTTAACTTTCTGGTTCTCTCTTGCCGTTTGGGCATCTGGGCTTTGTTCTTGGCATTTTGTCGACCGGGAGAATGAAGAGCGTGTCACTGTTAGGTTAGGTTGAGAGTATGCGGGCAGTGGGCAAATCAGCCCTCTTGTGCTTTTTGATCTCCTCACTTGAGATTCAATTTCACGCGACCCTGCCACTTTGATCTGGCCCACGCCTTCATTAACCAGGTCCAACACTTGCCTTTCTTGGATCTTGCCCCTCCTGACAAAGGTAATCGGGTTTGTGGGGGTGTGGCCAGGGTTAGTCGGGGTGTGCCTAGGGTTTGTGGGGGTGTGGCATGATCATTGGGAATGCTGAGGGTTTGTGGGGGTGTGTGCCCCCTTGGACTTTAGGATTAGGTTTGAGTGTTGGGCTGGTGGATGTATATGTGTGACTGGGATAGGTAAGGCTGCAGAGTTTTGAGTGGTGAGGTATGAGGTGCTATGGCGCATAGGCTCGTGTGGTGAAGCCAGGTGAATCTGGCCCATGCCTTTCATTATCGTGGTCCGACACCACTTGGTTCAATGGACCGGGTGTGCACTGGGACACATCATCAGTAATGCATCCTCGGATCATGGGGTGTTTCGGGTCTTTCATCATTAAACACCCTCCCCGAGATGACCCAGCCGGAGTTGATCAAGCTCGGCTTGTGTTTTCCCATGGACCAGGATAATGAGAGGCATGTAACTATGAGGGTAATGACGTTTTTAAACATCATTACCTGGCATCTGTATGCCTGGGGATGCATGGGTTAAATTGACAGTGTTTACTGGGCATTCGGTGTCTCTGCACCTGAGTTTAGTGGTGGCTTGTTTTCTGTGGACCCAGCTTGGGTTTAACTTTCTGGTTCTCTCTTGCCGTTTGGGCATCTGGGCTTTGTTCTTGGCATTTTGTCGACCGGGAGAATGAAGAGCGTGTCACTGTTAGGTTAGGTTGAGAGTATGCGGGCAGTGGGCAAATTAGCCCTCTTGTGCTTTTTGATCTCCTCACTTGAGATTCAATTTCACGCGACCCTGCCACTTTGATCTGGCCCACGCCTTCATTAACCAGGTCCAACACTTGCCTTTCTTGGATCTTGCCCCTCCTGACAAAGGTAATCGGGTTTGTGGGGGTGTGGCCAGGGTTAGTCGGGGTGTGCCTAGGGTTTGTGGGGGTGTGGCATGATCATTGGGAATGCTGAGGGTTTGTGGGGGTGTGTGCCCCCTTGGACTTTAGGATTAGGTTTGAGTGTTGGGCTGGTGGATGTATATGTGTGACTGGGATAGGTAAGGCTGCAGAGTTTTGAGTGGTGAGGTATGAGGTGCTATGGCGCATAGGCTCGTGTGGTGAAGCCAGGTGAATCTGGCCCATGCCTTTCATTATCGTGGTCCGACACCACTTGGTTCAATGGACCGGGTGTGCACTGGGACACATCATCAGTAATGCATCCTCGGATCATGGGGTGTTTCGGGTCTTTCATCATTAAACACCCTCCCCGAGATGACCCAGCCGGAGTTGATCAAGCTCGGCTTGTGTTTTCCCATGGACCAGGATAATGAGAGGCATGTAACTATGAGGGTAATGACGTTTTTAAACATCATTACCTGGCATCTGTATGCCTGGGGATGCATGGGTTAAATTGACAGTGTTTACTGGGCATTCGGTGTCTCTGCACCTGAGTTTAGTGGTGGCTTGTTTTCTGTGGACCCAGCTTGGGTTTAACTTTCTGGTTCTCTCTTGCCGTTTGGGCATCTGGGCTTTGTTCTTGGCATTTTGTCGACCGGGAGAATGAAGAGCGTGTCACTGTTAGGTTAGGTTGAGAGTATGCGGGCAGTGGGCAAATCAGCCCTCTTGTGCTTTTTGATCTCCTCACTTGAGATTCAATTTCACGCGACCCTGCCACTTTGATCTGGCCCACGCCTTCATTAACCAGGTCCAACACTTGCCTTTCTTGGATCTTGCCCCTCCTGACAAAGGTAATCGGGTTTGTGGGGGTGTGGCCAGGGTTAGTCGGGGTGTGCCTAGGGTTTGTGGGGGTGTGGCATGATCATTGGGAATGCTGAGGGTTTGTGGGGGTGTGTGCCCCCTTGGACTTTAGGATTAGGTTTGAGTGTTGGGCTGGTGGATGTATATGTGTGACTGGGATAGGTAAGGCTGCAGAGTTTTGAGTGGTGAGGTATGAGGTGCTATGGCGCATAGGCTCGTGTGGTGAAGCCAGGTGAATCTGGCCCATGCCTTTCATTATCGTGGTCCGACACCACTTGGTTCAATGGACCGGGTGTGCACTGGGACACATCATCAGTAATGCATCCTCGGATCATGGGGTGTTTCGGGTCTTTCATCATTAAACACCCTCCCCGAGATGACCCAGCCGGAGTTGATCAAGCTCGGCTTGTGTTTTCCCATGGACCAGGATAATGAGAGGCATGTAACTATGAGGGTAATGACGTTTTTAAACATCATTACCTGGCATCTGTATGCCTGGGGATGCATGGGTTAAATTGACAGTGTTTACTGGGCATTCGGTGTCTCTGCACCTGAGTTTAGTGGTGGCTTGTTTTCTGTGGACCCAGCTTGGGTTTAACTTTCTGGTTCTCTCTTGCCGTTTGGGCATCTGGGCTTTGTTCTTGGCATTTTGTCGACCGGGAGAATGAAGAGCGTGTCACTGTTAGGTTAGGTTGAGAGTATGCGGGCAGTGGGCAAATCAGCCCTCTTGTGCTTTTTGATCTCCTCACTTGAGATTCAATTTCACGCGACCCTGCCACTTTGATCTGGCCCACGCCTTCATTAACCAGGTCCAACACTTGCCTTTCTTGGATCTTGCCCCTCCTGACAAAGGTAATCGGGTTTGTGGGGGTGTGGCCAGGGTTAGTCGGGGTGTGCCTAGGGTTTGTGGGGGTGTGGCATGATCATTGGGAATGCTGAGGGTTTGTGGGGGTGTGTGCCCCCTTGGACTTTAGGATTAGGTTTGAGTGTTGGGCTGGTGGATGTATATGTGTGACTGGGATAGGTAAGGCTGCAGAGTTTTGAGTGGTGAGGTATGAGGTGCTATGGCGCATAGGCTCGTGTGGTGAAGCCAGGTGAATCTGGCCCATGCCTTTCATTATCGTGGTCCGACACCACTTGGTTCAATGGACCGGGTGTGCACTGGGACACATCATCAGTAATGCATCCTCGGATCATGGGGTGTTTCGGGTCTTTCATCATTAAACACCCTCCCCGAGATGACCCAGCCGGAGTTGATCAAGCTCGGCTTGTGTTTTCCCATGGACCAGGATAATGAGAGGCATGTAACTATGAGGGTAATGACGTTTTTAAACATCATTACCTGGCATCTGTATGCCTGGGGATGCATGGGTTAAATTGACAGTGTTTACTGGGCATTCGGTGTCTCTGCACCTGAGTTTAGTGGTGGCTTGTTTTCTGTGGACCCAGCTTGGGTTTAACTTTCTGGTTCTCTCTTGCCGTTTGGGCATCTGGGCTTTGTTCTTGGCATTTTGTCGACCGGGAGAATGAAGAGCGTGTCACTGTTAGGTTAGGTTGAGAGTATGCGGGCAGTGGGCAAATCAGCCCTCTTGTGCTTTTTGATCTCCTCACTTGAGATTCAATTTCACGCGACCCTGCCACTTTGATCTGGCCCACGCCTTCATTAACCAGGTCCAACACTTGCCTTTCTTGGATCTTGCCCCTCCTGACAAAGGTAATCGGGTTTGTGGGGGTGTGGCCAGGGTTAGTCGGGGTGTGCCTAGGGTTTGTGGGGGTGTGGCATGATCATTGGGAATGCTGAGGGTTTGTGGGGGTGTGTGCCCCCTTGGACTTTAGGATTAGGTTTGAGTGTTGGGCTGGTGGATGTATATGTGTGACTGGGATAGGTAAGGCTGCAGAGTTTTGAGTGGTGAGGTATGAGGTGCTATGGCGCATAGGCTCGTGTGGTGAAGCCAGGTGAATCTGGCCCATGCCTTTCATTATCGTGGTCCGACACCACTTGGTTCAATGGACCGGGTGTGCACTGGGACACATCATCAGTAATGCATCCTCGGATCATGGGGTGTTTCGGGTCTTTCATCATTAAACACCCTCCCCGAGATGACCCAGCCGGAGTTGATCAAGCTCGGCTTGTGTTTTCCCATGGACCAGGATAATGAGAGGCATGTAACTATGAGGGTAATGACGTTTTTAAACATCATTACCTGGCATCTGTATGCCTGGGGATGCATGGGTTAAATTGACAGTGTTTACTGGGCATTCGGTGTCTCTGCACCTGAGTTTAGTGGTGGCTTGTTTTCTGTGGACCCAGCTTGGGTTTAACTTTCTGGTTCTCTCTTGCCGTTTGGGCATCTGGGCTTTGTTCTTGGCATTTTGTCGACCGGGAGAATGAAGAGCGTGTCACTGTTAGGTTAGGTTGAGAGTATGCGGGCAGTGGGCAAATCAGCCCTCTTGTGCTTTTTGATCTCCTCACTTGAGATTCAATTTCACGCGACCCTGCCACTTTGATCTGGCCCACGCCTTCATTAACCAGGTCCAACACTTGCCTTTCTTGGATCTTGCCCCTCCTGACAAAGGTAATCGGGTTTGTGGGGGTGTGGCCAGGGTTAGTCGGGGTGTGCCTAGGGTTTGTGGGGGTGTGGCATGATCATTGGGAATGCTGAGGGTTTGTGGGGGTGTGTGCCCCCTTGGACTTTAGGATTAGGTTTGAGTGTTGGGCTGGTGGATGTATATGTGTGACTGGGATAGGTAAGGCTGCAGAGTTTTGAGTGGTGAGGTATGAGGTGCTATGGCGCATAGGCTCGTGTGGTGAAGCCAGGTGAATCTGGCCCATGCCTTTCATTATCGTGGTCCGACACCACTTGGTTCAATGGACCGGGTGTGCACTGGGACACATCATCAGTAATGCATCCTCGGATCATGGGGTGTTTCGGGTCTTTCATCATTAAACACCCTCCCCGAGATGACCCAGCCGGAGTTGATCAAGCTCGGCTTGTGTTTTCCCATGGACCAGGATAATGAGAGGCATGTAACTATGAGGGTAATGACGTTTTTAAACATCATTACCTGGCATCTGTATGCCTGGGGATGCATGGGTTAAATTGACAGTGTTTACTGGGCATTCGGTGTCTCTGCACCTGAGTTTAGTGGTGGCTTGTTTTCTGTGGACCCAGCTTGGGTTTAACTTTCTGGTTCTCTCTTGCCGTTTGGGCATCTGGGCTTTGTTCTTGGCATTTTGTCGACCGGGAGAATGAAGAGCGTGTCACTGTTAGGTTAGGTTGAGAGTATGCGGGCAGTGGGCAAATCAGCCCTCTTGTGCTTTTTGATCTCCTCACTTGAGATTCAATTTCACGCGACCCTGCCACTTTGATCTGGCCCACGCCTTCATTAACCAGGTCCAACACTTGCCTTTCTTGGATCTTGCCCCTCCTGACAAAGGTAATCGGGTTTGTGGGGGTGTGGCCAGGGTTAGTCGGGGTGTGCCTAGGGTTTGTGGGGGTGTGGCATGATCATTGGGAATGCTGAGGGTTTGTGGGGGTGTGTGCCCCCTTGGACTTTAGGATTAGGTTTGAGTGTTGGGCTGGTGGATGTATATGTGTGACTGGGATAGGTAAGGCTGCAGAGTTTTGAGTGGTGAGGTATGAGGTGCTATGGCGCATAGGCTCGTGTGGTGAAGCCAGGTGAATCTGGCCCATGCCTTTCATTATCGTGGTCCGACACCACTTGGTTCAATGGACCGGGTGTGCACTGGGACACATCATCAGTAATGCATCCTCGGATCATGGGGTGTTTCGGGTCTTTCATCATTAAACACCCTCCCCGAGATGACCCAGCCGGAGTTGATCAAGCTCGGCTTGTGTTTTCCCATGGACCAGGATAATGAGAGGCATGTAACTATGAGGGTAATGACGTTTTTAAACATCATTACCTGGCATCTGTATGCCTGGGGATGCATGGGTTAAATTGACAGTGTTTACTGGGCATTCGGTGTCTCTGCACCTGAGTTTAGTGGTGGCTTGTTTTCTGTGGACCCAGCTTGGGTTTAACTTTCTGGTTCTCTCTTGCCGTTTGGGCATCTGGGCTTTGTTCTTGGCATTTTGTCGACCGGGAGAATGAAGAGCGTGTCACTGTTAGGTTAGGTTGAGAGTATGCGGGCAGTGGGCAAATCAGCCCTCTTGTGCTTTTTGATCTCCTCACTTGAGATTCAATTTCACGCGACCCTGCCACTTTGATCTGGCCCACGCCTTCATTAACCAGGTCCAACACTTGCCTTTCTTGGATCTTGCCCCTCCTGACAAAGGTAATCGGGTTTGTGGGGGTGTGGCCAGGGTTAGTCGGGGTGTGCCTAGGGTTTGTGGGGGTGTGGCATGATCATTGGGAATGCTGAGGGTTTGTGGGGGTGTGTGCCCCCTTGGACTTTAGGATTAGGTTTGAGTGTTGGGCTGGTGGATGTATATGTGTGACTGGGATAGGTAAGGCTGCAGAGTTTTGAGTGGTGAGGTATGAGGTGCTATGGCGCATAGGCTCGTGTGGTGAAGCCAGGTGAATCTGGCCCATGCCTTTCATTATCGTGGTCCGACACCACTTGGTTCAATGGACCGGGTGTGCACTGGGACACATCATCAGTAATGCATCCTCGGATCATGGGGTGTTTCGGGTCTTTCATCATTAAACACCCTCCCCGAGATGACCCAGCCGGAGTTGATCAAGCTCGGCTTGTGTTTTCCCATGGACCAGGATAATGAGAGGCATGTAACTATGAGGGTAATGACGTTTTTAAACATCATTACCTGGCATCTGTATGCCTGGGGATGCATGGGTTAAATTGACAGTGTTTACTGGGCATTCGGTGTCTCTGCACCTGAGTTTAGTGGTGGCTTGTTTTCTGTGGACCCAGCTTGGGTTTAACTTTCTGGTTCTCTCTTGCCGTTTGGGCATCTGGGCTTTGTTCTTGGCATTTTGTCGACCGGGAGAATGAAGAGCGTGTCACTGTTAGGTTAGGTTGAGAGTATGCGGGCAGTGGGCAAATCAGCCCTCTTGTGCTTTTTGATCTCCTCACTTGAGATTCAATTTCACGCGACCCTGCCACTTTGATCTGGCCCACGCCTTCATTAACCAGGTCCAACACTTGCCTTTCTTGGATCTTGCCCCTCCTGACAAAGGTAATCGGGTTTGTGGGGGTGTGGCCAGGGTTAGTCGGGGTGTGCCTAGGGTTTGTGGGGGTGTGGCATGATCATTGGGAATGCTGAGGGTTTGTGGGGGTGTGTGCCCCCTTGGACTTTAGGATTAGGTTTGAGTGTTGGGCTGGTGGATGTATATGTGTGACTGGGATAGGTAAGGCTGCAGAGTTTTGAGTGGTGAGGTATGAGGTGCTATGGCGCATAGGCTCGTGTGGTGAAGCCAGGTGAATCTGGCCCATGCCTTTCATTATCGTGGTCCGACACCACTTGGTTCAATGGACCGGGTGTGCACTGGGACACATCATCAGTAATGCATCCTCGGATCATGGGGTGTTTCGGGTCTTTCATCATTAAACACCCTCCCCGAGATGACCCAGCCGGAGTTGATCAAGCTCGGCTTGTGTTTTCCCATGGACCAGGATAATGAGAGGCATGTAACTATGAGGGTAATGACGTTTTTAAACATCATTACCTGGCATCTGTATGCCTGGGGATGCATGGGTTAAATTGACAGTGTTTACTGGGCATTCGGTGTCTCTGCACCTGAGTTTAGTGGTGGCTTGTTTTCTGTGGACCCAGCTTGGGTTTAACTTTCTGGTTCTCTCTTGCCGTTTGGGCATCTGGGCTTTGTTCTTGGCATTTTGTCGACCGGGAGAATGAAGAGCGTGTCACTGTTAGGTTAGGTTGAGAGTATGCGGGCAGTGGGCAAATCAGCCCTCTTGTGCTTTTTGATCTCCTCACTTGAGATTCAATTTCACGCGACCCTGCCACTTTGATCTGGCCCACGCCTTCATTAACCAGGTCCAACACTTGCCTTTCTTGGATCTTGCCCCTCCTGACAAAGGTAATCGGGTTTGTGGGGGTGTGGCCAGGGTTAGTCGGGGTGTGCCTAGGGTTTGTGGGGGTGTGGCATGATCATTGGGAATGCTGAGGGTTTGTGGGGGTGTGTGCCCCCTTGGACTTTAGGATTAGGTTTGAGTGTTGGGCTGGTGGATGTATATGTGTGACTGGGATAGGTAAGGCTGCAGAGTTTTGAGTGGTGAGGTATGAGGTGCTATGGCGCATAGGCTCGTGTGGTGAAGCCAGGTGAATCTGGCCCATGCCTTTCATTATCGTGGTCCGACACCACTTGGTTCAATGGACCGGGTGTGCACTGGGACACATCATCAGTAATGCATCCTCGGATCATGGGGTGTTTCGGGTCTTTCATCATTAAACACCCTCCCCGAGATGACCCAGCCGGAGTTGATCAAGCTCGGCTTGTGTTTTCCCATGGACCAGGATAATGAGAGGCATGTAACTATGAGGGTAATGACGTTTTTAAACATCATTACCTGGCATCTGTATGCCTGGGGATGCATGGGTTAAATTGACAGTGTTTACTGGGCATTCGGTGTCTCTGCACCTGAGTTTAGTGGTGGCTTGTTTTCTGTGGACCCAGCTTGGGTTTAACTTTCTGGTTCTCTCTTGCCGTTTGGGCATCTGGGCTTTGTTCTTGGCATTTTGTCGACCGGGAGAATGAAGAGCGTGTCACTGTTAGGTTAGGTTGAGAGTATGCGGGCAGTGGGCAAATCAGCCCTCTTGTGCTTTTTGATCTCCTCACTTGAGATTCAATTTCACGCGACCCTGCCACTTTGATCTGGCCCACGCCTTCATTAACCAGGTCCAACACTTGCCTTTCTTGGATCTTGCCCCTCCTGACAAAGGTAATCGTGTTTGTGGGGGTGTGGCCAGGGTTAGTCGGGGTGTGACTAGGGTTTGTGGGGGTGTGGCATGATCACTGGGATGTGCCGAGGGTTTGTGGGGGTGTGTGCCCCCTTGGACTTTAGGATTAGGTTTGAGTGTTGGGCTGGTGGATGTATATGTGTGGCTGGGATAGGTAAGGTTGCAGAGTTTGGAGTGGTGAGGTATCAGGTGCTGTGGCGCATAGGCTCATGTGGTGAAGCCAGGTGAATCTGGCCCATGCCTTTCATTATCGTGGTCCGACACCACTTGGTTCAATGGACCGGGTGTGCACTGGGACACATCATCAGTAATGCATCCTCGGATCATGGGGTGTTTCGGGTCTTTCATCATTAAACACCCTCCCCGAGATGACCCAGCCGGAGTTGATCAAGCTCGGCTTGTGTTTTCCCATGGACCAGGATAATGAGAGGCATGTAACTATGAGGGTAATGACGTTTTTAAACATCATTACCTGGCATCTGTATGCCTGGGGATGCATGGGTTAAATTGACAGTGCTTACTGGGCATTCGGTGTCTCTGCACCTGAGTTTAGTGGTGACTTGTTTTCTGTGGACCCAGCTTGGGTTTAACTTTCTGGTTCTCTCTTGCCGTTTGGGCATCTGGGCTTTGTTCTTGGCATTTTGTCGACCGGGAGAATGAAGAGCGTGTCACTGTTAGGTTAGGTTGAGAGTATGCGGGCAGTGGGCAAATCAGCCCTCTTGTGCTTTTTGATCTCCTCACTCGAGATTCAATTTCACGCGACCCTGCCACTTTGATCTGGCCCACGCCTTCATTAACCAGGTCCAACACTTGCCTTTCTCCGATCTTGCCCCTCCTGACAAATATAATCGGGTTTGTGGGGGAGTGGCCAGGGTTAGTCGGGGAGTGACTAGGGTTTGTGGGGGTGTGGCATGATCTCTGGGATGTGCCGAGGGTTTGTGGGGGTGTGTGCCCCCTTGGACTTTAGGATTAGGTTTGAGTGTTGGGCTGGTGGATGTATATGTGTGGCTGGGATAGGTAAGGTTGCAGAGTTTGGAGTGGTGAGGTATCAGGTGCTGTGGCGCATAGGCTCATGTGGTGAAGCCAGGTGAATCTGGCCCATGCCTTTCATTATCGTGGTCCGACACCACTTGGTTCAATGGACCGGGTGTGCACTGGGACACATCATCAGTAATGCATCCTCGGATCATGGGGTGTTTCGGGTCTTTCATCATTAAACACCCTCCCCGAGATGACCCAGCCGGAGTTGATCAAGCTCGGCTTGTGTTTTCCCATGGACCAGGATAATGAGAGGCATGTAACTATGAGGGTAATGACGTTTTTAAACATCATTACCTGGCATCTGTATGCCTGGGGATGCATGGGTTAAATTGACAGTGCTTACTGGGCATTCGGTGTCTCTGCACCTGAGTTTAGTGGTGACTTGTTTTCTGTGGACCCAGCTTGGGTTTAACTTTCTGGTTCTCTCTTGCCGTTTGGGCATCTGGGCTTTGTTCTTGGCATTTTGTCGACCGGGAGAATGAAGAGCGTGTCACTGTTAGGTTAGGTTGAGAGTATGCGGGCAGTGGGCAAATCAGCCCTCTTGTGCTTTTTGATCTCCTCACTCGAGATTCAATTTCACGCGACCCTGCCACTTTGATCTGGCCCACGCCTTCATTAACCAGGTCCAACACTTGCCTTTCTCCGATCTTGCCCCTCCTGACAAATATAATCGGGTTTGTGGGGGAGTGGCCAGGGTTAGTCGGGGAGTGACTAGGGTTTGTGGGGGTGTGGCATGATCTCTGGGATGTGCCGAGGGTTTGTGGGGGTGTGTGCCCCCTTGGACTTTAGGATTAGGTTTGAGTGTTGGGCTGGTGGATGTATATGTGTGGCTGGGATAGGTAAGGTTGCAGAGTTTGGAGTGGTGAGGTATCAGGTGCTGTGGCGCATAGGCTCATGTGGTGAAGCCAGGTGAATCTGGCCCATGCCTTTCATTATCGTGGTCCGACACCACTTGGTTCAATGGACCGGGTGTGCACTGGGACACATCATCAGTAATGCATCCTCGGATCATGGGGTGTTTCGGGTCTTTCATCATTAAACACCCTCCCCGAGATGACCCAGCCGGAGTTGATCAAGCTCGGCTTGTGTTTTCCCATGGACCAGGATAATGAGAGGCATGTAACTATGAGGGTAATGACGTTTTTAAACATCATTACCTGGCATCTGTATGCCTGGGGATGCATGGGTTAAATTGACAGTGCTTACTGGGCATTCGGTGTCTCTGCACCTGAGTTTAGTGGTGACTTGTTTTCTGTGGACCCAGCTTGGGTTTAACTTTCTGGTTCTCTCTTGCCGTTTGGGCATCTGGGCTTTGTTCTTGGCATTTTGTCGACCGGGAGAATGAAGAGCGTGTCACTGTTAGGTTAGGTTGAGAGTATGCGGGCAGTGGGCAAATCAGCCCTCTTGTGCTTTTTGATCTCCTCACTCGAGATTCAATTTCACGCGACCCTGCCACTTTGATCTGGCCCACGCCTTCATTAACCAGGTCCAACACTTGCCTTTCTCCGATCTTGCCCCTCCTGACAAATATAATCGGGTTTGTGGGGGAGTGGCCAGGGTTAGTCGGGGAGTGACTAGGGTTTGTGGGGGTGTGGCATGATCTCTGGGATGTGCCGAGGGTTTGTGGGGGTGTGTGCCCCCTTGGACTTTAGGATTAGGTTTGAGTGTTGGGCTGGTGGATGTATATGTGTGGCTGGGATAGGTAAGGTTGCAGAGTTTGGAGTGGTGAGGTATCAGGTGCTGTGGCGCATAGGCTCATGTGGTGAAGCCAGGTGAATCTGGCCCATGCCTTTCATTATCGCATTAGGGTTAGGGTTAGGTTGAGAGTATGCGGGCAGTGGGCAAATCAGCCCTCTTGTGCTTTTTGATCTCCTCACTCGAGATTCAATTTCACGCGACCCTGCCACTTTGATCTGGCCCACGCCTTCATTAACCAGGTCCAACACTTGCCTTTCTTGGATCTTGCCCCTCCTGACAAAGGTAATCGGGTTTGTGGGGGTGTGGCCAGGGTTAGTCGGGGTGTGCCTAGGGTTTGTGGGGGTGTGGCATGATCTCTGGGATGTGCCGAGGGTTTGTTGGGGTGTGTGCCCCCTTGGACTTTAGGATTAGGTTTGAGTGTTGGGCTGGTGGATGTATATGTGTGACTGGGATAGGTAAGGCTGCAGAGTTTGGAGTGGTGAGGTATGAGGTGCTGTGGCGCATAGGCTCATGTGGTCAAGCCAGGTGAATCTGGCCCATGCCTTTCATTATCGTGGTCCGACACCACTTGGTTCAATGGACCGGGTGTGCACTGGAACACATCATCAGTAATGCATCCTCGGATCATGGGGTGTTTCGGGTCTTTCATCATTAAACACCCTCCCCGAGTTGACCCAGCCGGAGTTGATCAAGCTCGGCTTGTGTTCTCCCATGGAACAGGATAATGAGAGGCATGTAACTATGAGGGTAATGACGTTTTTAAACATCATTACCTGGCATCTGTATGCCTGGGATTGCATGGGTTAAATTGACAGTGTTTACTGGGCATTCGGTGTCTCTGCACCTGAGTTTAGTGGTGACTGGTTTTCTGTGGACCCAGCTTGGGTTTAACTTTCTGGTTCTCTCTTGCCGTTTGGGCATCTGGGCTTTGTTCTTGGCATTTTGTCGACCGGGAGAATGAAGAGCGTGTCACTGTTAGGTTAGGTTGAGAGTATGCGGGCAGTGGGCAAATCAGCCCTCTTGTGCTTTTTGATCTCCTCACTCGAGATTCAATTTCACGCGACCCTGCCACTTTGATCTGGCCCACGCCTTCATTAACCAGGTCCAACACTTGCCTTTCTTGGATCTTGCCCCTCCTGACAAAGGTAATCGGGTTTGTGGGGGTGTGGCCAGGGTTAGTCGGGGTGTGCCTAGGGTTTGTGGGGGTGTGGCATGATCTCTGGGATGTGCCGAGGGTTTGTTGGGGTGTGTGCCCCCTTGGACTTTAGGATTAGGTTTGAGTGTTGGGCTGGTGGATGTATATGTGTGACTGGGATAGGTAAGGCTGCAGAGTTTGGAGTGGTGAGGTATGAGGTGCTGTGGCGCATAGGCTCATGTGGTCAAGCCAGGTGAATCTGGCCCATGCCTTTCATTATCGTGGTCCGACACCACTTGGTTCAATGGACCGGGTGTGCACTGGAACACATCATCAGTAATGCATCCTCGGATCATGGGGTGTTTCGGGTCTTTCATCATTAAACACCCTCCCCGAGTTGACCCAGCCGGAGTTGATCAAGCTCGGCTTGTGTTCTCCCATGGAACAGGATAATGAGAGGCATGTAACTATGAGGGTAATGACGTTTTTAAACATCATTACCTGGCATCTGTATGCCTGGGATTGCATGGGTTAAATTGACAGTGTTTACTGGGCATTCGGTGTCTCTGCACCTGAGTTTAGTGGTGACTGGTTTTCTGTGGACCCAGCTTGGGTTTAACTTTCTGGTTCTCTCTTGCCGTTTGGGCATCTGGGCTTTGTTCTTGGCATTTTGTCGACCGGGAGAATGAAGAGCGTGTCACTGTTAGGTTAGGTTGAGAGTATGCGGGCAGTGGGCAAATCAGCCCTCTTGTGCTTTTTGATCTCCTCACTTGAGATTCAATTTCACGCGACCCTGCCACTTTGATCTGGCCCACGCCTTCATTAACCAGATCCAACACTTGCCTTTCTTGGATCTTGCCCCTCCTGACAAAGATAATCGGGTTTGTGGGGGAGTGGCCAGGGTTAGTCGGGGTGTGCCTAGGGTTTGTGGGTTAGGGTTAGGTTGAGAGTATGCGGGCAGTGGGCAAATCAGCCCTCTTGTGCTTTTTGATCTCCTCACTTGAGATTCAATTTCACGCGACCCTGCCACTTTGATCTGGCCCACGCCTTCATTAACCAGGTCCAACACTTGCCTTTCTTGGATCTTGCCCCTCCTGACAAAGGTAATCGGGTTTGTGGGGGAGTGGCCAGGGTTAGTCGGGGTGTGCCTAGGGTTTGTGGGGGTGTGGCATGATCTCTGGGATGTGCCGAGGGTTTGTGGGGGTGTGTGCCCCCTTGGACTTTAGGATTAGGTTTGAGTGTTGGGCTGGTGGATGTATATGTGTGACTGGGATAGGTAAGGCTGCAGAGTTTGGAGTGGTGAGGTATGAGGTGCTATGGGGCTTAGTGGTGAAGCCAGGTGAATCTGGCCCATGCCTTTCATTATCGTGGTCCGACACCACTTGGTTCAATGGACCGGGTGTGCACTGGGACACATCATCAGTAATGCATCCTCGGATCATGGGGTGTTTCGGGTCTTTCATCATTAAACACCCTCCCCGAGTTGACCCAGCCGGAGTTGATCAAGCTCGGCTTGTGTTTTCCCATGGACCAGGATAATGAGAGGCATGTAACTATGAGGGTAATGACGTTTTTAAACATCATTACCTGGCATCTGTATGCCTGGGGATGCATGGGTTAAATTGACAGTGTTTACTGGGCATTCGGTGTCTCTGCACCTGAGTTTAGTGGTGGCTTGTTTTCTGTGGACCCAGCTTGGGTTTAACTTTCTGGTTCTCTCTTGCCGTTTGGGCATCTGGGCTTTGTTCTTGGCATTTTGTCGACCGGGAGAATGAAGAGCGTGTCACTGTTAGGTTAGGTTGAGAGTATGCGGGCAGTGGGCAAATCAGCCCTCTTGTGCTTTTTGATCTCCTCACTTGAGATTCAATTTCACGCGACCCTGCCACTTTGATCTGGCCCACGCCTTCATTAACCAGGTCCAACACTTGCCTTTCTTGGATCTTGCCCCTCCTGACAAAGGTAATCGGGTTTGTGGGGGAGTGGCCAGGGTTAGTCGGGGTGTGCCTAGGGTTTGTGGGGGTGTGGCATGATCTCTGGGATGTGCCGAGGGTTTGTGGGGGTGTGTGCCCCCTTGGACTTTAGGATTAGGTTTGAGTGTTGGGCTGGTGGATGTATATGTGTGACTGGGATAGGTAAGGCTGCAGAGTTTGGAGTGGTGAGGTATGAGGTGCTATGGGGCTTAGTGGTGAAGCCAGGTGAATCTGGCCCATGCCTTTCATTATCGTGGTCCGACACCACTTGGTTCAATGGACCGGGTGTGCACTGGGACACATCATCAGTAATGCATCCTCGGATCATGGGGTGTTTCGGGTCTTTCATCATTAAACACCCTCCCCGAGTTGACCCAGCCGGAGTTGATCAAGCTCGGCTTGTGTTTTCCCATGGACCAGGATAATGAGAGGCATGTAACTATGAGGGTAATGACGTTTTTAAACATCATTACCTGGCATCTGTATGCCTGGGGATGCATGGGTTAAATTGACAGTGTTTACTGGGCATTCGGTGTCTCTGCACCTGAGTTTAGTGGTGGCTTGTTTTCTGTGGACCCAGCTTGGGTTTAACTTTCTGGTTCTCTCTTGCCGTTTGGGCATCTGGGCTTTGTTCTTGGCATTTTGTCGACCGGGAGAATGAAGAGCGTGTCACTGTTAGGTTAGGTTGAGAGTATGCGGGCAGTGGGCAAATCAGCCCTCTTGTGCTTTTTGATCTCCTCACTTGAGATTCAATTTCACGCGACCCTGCCACTTTGATCTGGCCCACGCCTTCATTAACCAGGTCCAACACTTGCCTTTCTTGGATCTTGCCCCTCCTGACAAAGGTAATCGGGTTTGTGGGGGAGTGGCCAGGGTTAGTCGGGGTGTGCCTAGGGTTTGTGGGGGTGTGGCATGATCTCTGGGATGTGCCGAGGGTTTGTGGGGGTGTGTGCCCCCTTGGACTTTAGGATTAGGTTTGAGTGTTGGGCTGGTGGATGTATATGTGTGACTGGGATAGGTAAGGCTGCAGAGTTTGGAGTGGTGAGGTATGAGGTGCTATGGGGCTTAGTGGTGAAGCCAGGTGAATCTGGCCCATGCCTTTCATTATCGTGGTCCGACACCACTTGGTTCAATGGACCGGGTGTGCACTGGGACACATCATCAGTAATGCATCCTCGGATCATGGGGTGTTTCGGGTCTTTCATCATTAAACACCCTCCCCGAGTTGACCCAGCCGGAGTTGATCAAGCTCGGCTTGTGTTTTCCCATGGACCAGGATAATGAGAGGCATGTAACTATGAGGGTAATGACGTTTTTAAACATCATTACCTGGCATCTGTATGCCTGGGGATGCATGGGTTAAATTGACAGTGTTTACTGGGCATTCGGTGTCTCTGCACCTGAGTTTAGTGGTGGCTTGTTTTCTGTGGACCCAGCTTGGGTTTAACTTTCTGGTTCTCTCTTGCCGTTTGGGCATCTGGGCTTTGTTCTTGGCATTTTGTCGACCGGGAGAATGAAGAGCGTGTCACTGTTAGGTTAGGTTGAGAGTATGCGGGCAGTGGGCAAATCAGCCCTCTTGTGCTTTTTGATCTCCTCACTTGAGATTCAATTTCACGCGACCCTGCCACTTTGATCTGGCCCACGCCTTCATTAACCAGGTCCAACACTTGCCTTTCTTGGATCTTGCCCCTCCTGACAAAGGTAATCGGGTTTGTGGGGGAGTGGCCAGGGTTAGTCGGGGTGTGCCTAGGGTTTGTGGGGGTGTGGCATGATCTCTGGGATGTGCCGAGGGTTTGTGGGGGTGTGTGCCCCCTTGGACTTTAGGATTAGGTTTGAGTGTTGGGCTGGTGGATGTATATGTGTGACTGGGATAGGTAAGGCTGCAGAGTTTTGAGTGGTGAGGTATGAGGTTCTATGGGGCTTAGTGGTGAAGCCAGGTGAATCTGGCCCATGCCTTTCATTACCGTGGTCCGACACCACTTGGTTCAGTGAACCGGGTGTGCACTGGCACACATCATCAGTAATGCATCCTCGGATCATGGGGTGTTTCGGGTCTTTCATCATTAAACACCCTCCCCGAGATGACCCAGCCGGAGTTGGGTTAGGGTTAGGGTTAGGGTTAGGGTTAGGGTTAGGGTTAGGTTGAGAGTATGCGGGCAGTGGGCAAATCAGCCCTCTTGTGCTTTTTGATCTCCTCACTTGAGATTCAATTTCACGCGACCCTGCCACTTTGATCTGGCCCACGCCTTCATTAACCAGGTCCAACACTTGCCTTTCTTGGATCTTGCCCCTCCTGACAAAGGTAATCGGGTTTGTGGGGGAGTGGCCAGGGTTAGTCGGGGTGTGCCTCGGGTTTGTGGGGGTGTGGCATGATCTGTGGGATGTGCCGAGGGTTTGTGGGGGTGTGTGCCCCCTTGGACTTTAGGATTAGGTTTGAGTGTTGGGCTGGTGGATGTATATGTGTGACTGGGATAGGTAAGGCTGCAGAGTTTGGAGTGGTGAGGTATGAGGTGCTATTGGGCTTAGGCTTGTGTGGTGAAGCTAGGTGAATCTGGCCCATGCCTTTCATTATCATGGTCCGACACCACTTGGTTCAATGGACCGGGTGTGCACTGGGACACATCATCAGTAATGCATCCTCGGATCATGGGGTGTTTCGGGTCTTTCATCATTAAACACCCTCCCCGAGATGACCCAGCCGGAGTTGATCAAGCTCGGCTTGTGTTTTCCCATGGACCAGGATGATGAGAGGCATGTAACTGTGAGGGTAATGTTGTTTTTAAACATCATTATCTGGCATCTGTATGCCTGGGATTGCATGGGTTAAATTGACAGTGTTTACTGGGCATTCGGTGTCTCTGCACCTGAGTTTAGTGGTGACTGGTTTTCTGTGGACCCAGCTTGGGTTTAACTTTCTAGTTCTCTCTTGCCGTTTGGGCATCTGGGCTTTGTTCTTGGCATTTTGTCGACCGGGAGAATGAAGAGCGTGTCACTGTTAGGTTAGGTTGAGAGTATGCGGGCAGTGGGCAAATCAGCCCTCTTGTGCTTTTTGATCTCCTCACTTGAGATTCAATTTCACGCGACCCTGCCACTTTGATCTGGCCCACGCCTTCATTAACCAGGTCCAACACTTGCCTTTCTTGGATCTTGCCCCTCCTGAGAAAGGTAATCGGGTTTGTGGGGGAGTGGCCAGGGTTAGTCGGGGTGTGCCTAGGGTTTGTGGGGGTGTGGCATGATCTCTGGGATGTGCCGAGGGTTTGTGGGGGTGTGTGCCCCCTTGGACTTTAGGATTAGGTTTGAGTGTTGGGCTGGTGGATGTATATGTGTGACTGGGATAGGTAAGGCTGCAGAGTTTTGAGTGGTGAGGTATGAGGTGCTATTGGGCTTAGGCTTGTGTGGTGAAGCTAGGTGAATCTGGCCCATGCCTTTCATTATCATGGTCCGACACCACTTGGTTCAATGGACCGGGTGTGCACTGGGACACATCATCAGTAATGCATCCTCGGATCATGGGGTGTTTCGGGTCTTTCATCATTAAACACCCTCCCCGAGTTGACCCAGCCGGAGTTGATCAAGCTCGGCTTGTGTTTTCCCATGGACCAGGATAATGAGAGGCATGTAACTATGAGGGTAATGTTGTTTTTAAACATCATTACCTGGCATCTGTATGCCTGGGATTGCATGGGTTAAATTGACAGTGTTTACTGGGCATTCGGTGTCTCTGCACCTGAGTTTAGTGGTCACTGGTTTTCTGTGGACCCAGCTTGGGTTTAACTTTCTGGTTCTCTCTTGCCGTTTGGGCATCTGGGCTTTGTTCTTGGCATTTTGTCGACCGGGAGAATGAAGAGCGTGTCACTGTTAGGTTAGGTTGAGAGTATGCGGGCAGTGGGCAAATCAGCCCTCTTGTGCTTTTTGATCTCCTCACTTGAGATTCAATTTCACGCGACCCTGCCACTTTGATCTGGCCCACGCCTTCATTAACCAGGTCCAACACTTGCCTTTCTTGGATCTTGCCCCTCCTGAGAAAGGTAATCGGGTTTGTGGGGGAGTGGCCAGGGTTAGTCGGGGTGTGCCTAGGGTTTGTGGGGGTGTGGCATGATCTCTGGGATGTGCCGAGGGTTTGTGGGGGTGTGTGCCCCCTTGGACTTTAGGATTAGGTTTGAGTGTTGGGCTGGTGGATGTATATGTGTGACTGGGATAGGTAAGGCTGCAGAGTTTTGAGTGGTGAGGTATGAGGTGCTATTGGGCTTAGGCTTGTGTGGTGAAGCTAGGTGAATCTGGCCCATGCCTTTCATTATCATGGTCCGACACCACTTGGTTCAATGGACCGGGTGTGCACTGGGACACATCATCAGTAATGCATCCTCGGATCATGGGGTGTTTCGGGTCTTTCATCATTAAACACCCTCCCCGAGTTGACCCAGCCGGAGTTGATCAAGCTCGGCTTGTGTTTTCCCATGGACCAGGATAATGAGAGGCATGTAACTATGAGGGTAATGTTGTTTTTAAACATCATTACCTGGCATCTGTATGCCTGGGATTGCATGGGTTAAATTGACAGTGTTTACTGGGCATTCGGTGTCTCTGCACCTGAGTTTAGTGGTCACTGGTTTTCTGTGGACCCAGCTTGGGTTTAACTTTCTGGTTCTCTCTTGCCGTTTGGGCATCTGGGCTTTGTTCTTGGCATTTTGTCGACCGGGAGAATGAAGAGCGTGTCACTGTTAGGTTAGGTTGAGAGTATGCGGGCAGTGGGCAAATCAGCCCTCTTGTGCTTTTTGATCTCCTCACTTGAGATTCAATTTCACGCGACCCTGCCACTTTGATCTGGCCCACGCCTTCATTAACCAGGTCCAACACTTGCCTTTCTTGGATCTTGCCCCTCCTGACAAAGGTAATCGGGTTTGTGGGGGTGTGGCCAGGGTTAGTCGGGGTGTGCCTAGGGTTTGTGGGGGTGTGGCATGATCTCTGGGATGTGCCGAGGGTTTGTGGGGGTGTGTGCCCCCTTGGACTTTAGGATTAGGTTTGAGTGTTGGGCTGGTGGATGTATATGTGTGACTGGGATAGGTAAGGCTGCAGAGTTTTGAGTGGTGAGGTATGAGGTGCTATTGGGCTTAGGCTTGTGTGGTGAAGCTAGGTGAATCTGGCCCATGCCTTTCATTATCATGGTCCGACACCACTTGGTTCAATGGACCGGGTGTGCACTGGGACACATCATCAGTAATGCATCCTCGGATCATGGGGTGTTTCGGGTCTTTCATCATTAAACACCCTCCCCGAGATGACCCAGCCGGAGTTGATCAAGCTCGGCTTGTGTTTTCCCATGGACCAGGATAATGAGAGGCATGTAACTATGAGGGCAACGTTGTTTTTAAACATCATTACCTGGCATCTGTATGCCTGGGATTGCATGGGTTAAATTGACAGTGTTTACTGGGCATTCGGTGTCTCTGCACCTGAGTTTAGTGGTGACTGGTTTTCTGTGGACCCAGCTTGGGTTTAACTTTCTGGTTGTCTCTCGCCGTTTGGGCATCTGGGCTTTATTCTTGGCATTTTGCCGACCGGGAGAATGAAGAGCGTGTCACTGTTAGGTTAGGTTGAGAGTATGCGGGCAGTGGGCAAATCAGCCCTCTTGTGCTTTTTGATCTCCTCACTTGAGATTCAATTTCACGCGACCCTGCCACTTTGATCTAGGGTTAGGGTTAGGTTGAGAGTATGCGGGCAGTGGGCAAATCAGCCCTCTTGTGCTTTTTGATCTCCTCACTTGAGATTCAATTTCACTCGACCCTGCCACTTTGATCTGGCCCACGCCTTCATTAACCAGATCCAACACTTGCCTTTCTTGGATCTTGCCCCTCCTGACAAAGATAATCGGGTTTGTGGGGGAGTGGCCAGGGTTAGTCGGGGTGTGCCTAGGGTTTGTGGGTTAGGGTTAGGTTGAGAGTATGCGGGCAGTGGGCAAATCAGCCCTCTTGTGCTTTTTGATCTCCTGACTTGAGATTCAATTTCACGCGACCCTGCCACTTTGATCTGGCCCACGCCTTCATTAACCAGGTCCAACACTTGCCTTTCTTGGATCTTGCCCCTCCTGACAAAGGTAATCGTGTTTGTGGGGGAGTGGCCAGGGTTAGTCGGGGTGTGCCTAGGGTTTGTGGGGGTGTGGCATGATCTCTGGGATGTGCCGAGGGTTTGTGGGGGTGAGTGCCCCCTTGGACTTTAGGATTAGGTTTGAGTGTTGGGCTGGTGGATGTATATGTGTGACTGGGAGAGGTAAGGCTGCAGAGTTTTGAGTGGTGAGGTATGAGGTGCTATTGGGCTTAGGCTCATGTGGTGAAGCCAGGTGAATCTGGCCCATGCCTTTCATTATCGTGGTCCGACACCACTTGGTTCAATGGACCGGGTGTGCACTGGGACACATCATCAGTAATGCATCCTCGGATCATCGGGTGTTTCGGGTCTTTCATCATTAAACACCCTCCCCGAGATGACCCAGCCGGAGTTGATCAAGCTCGGCTTGTGTTTTCCCATGGACCAGGATAATGAGAGGCATGTAACTATGAGGGTAATGTTGTTTTTAAACATCATTACCCGGCATCTGTATGCCTGGGATTGCATGGGTTAAATTGACAGTGTTTACTGGGCATTCGGTGTCTCTGCACCTGAGTTTAGTGGTGACTGGTTTTCTGTGGACCCAGCTTGGGTTTAACTTTCTGGTTCTCTCTCGCCGTTTGGGCATCTGGGCTTTATTCTTGGCATTTTGTCGACCGGGAGAATGAAGAGCGTGTCACTGTTAGGTTAGGTTGAGAGTATGCGGGCAGTGGGCAAATCAGCCCTCTTGTGCTTTTTGATCTCCTCACTTGAGATTCAATTTCACGCGACCCTGCCACTTTGATCTGGCCCACGCCTTCATTAACCAGGTCCAACACTTGCCTTTCTTGGATCTTGCCCCTCCTGAGAAAGGTAATCGGGTTTGTGGGGGAGTGGCCAGGGTTAGTCGGGGTGTGCCTAGGGTTTGTGGGGGTGTGGCATGATCTCTGGGATGTGCCGAGGGTTTGTGGGGGTGTGTGCCCCCTTGGACTTTAGGATTAGGTTTGAGTGTTGGGTTAGGGTTAGGGTTAGGGTTAGGGTTAGGGTTAGGGTTAGGGTTAGGGTTAGGTTGAGAGTATGCGGGCAGTGGGCAAATCAGCCCTCTTGTGCTTTTTGATCTCCTGACTTGAGATTCAATTTCACGCGACCCTGCCACTTTGATCTGGCCCACGCCTTCATTAACCAGGTCCAACACTTGCCTTTCTTGGATCTTGCCCCTCCTGACAAAGGTAATCGTGTTTGTGGGGGAGTGGCCAGGGTTAGTCGGGGTGTGCCTAGGGTTTGTGGGGGTGTGGCATGATCTCTGGGATGTGCCGAGGGTTTGTGGGGGTGAGTGCCCCCTTGGACTTTAGGATTAGGTTTGAGTGTTGGGCTGGTGGATGTATATGTGTGACTGGGAGAGGTAAGGCTGCAGAGTTTTGAGTGGTGAGGTATGAGGTGCTATTGGGCTTAGGCTCATGTGGTGAAGCCAGGTGAATCTGGCCCATGCCTTTCATTATCGTGGTCCGACACCACTTGGTTCAATGGACCGGGTGTGCACTGGGACACATCATCAGTAATGCATCCTCGGATCATCGGGTGTTTCGGGTCTTTCATCATTAAACACCCTCCCCGAGATGACCCAGCCGGAGTTGATCAAGCTCGGCTTGTGTTTTCCCATGGACCAGGATAATGAGAGGCATGTAACTATGAGGGTAATGTTGTTTTTAAACATCATTACCCGGCATCTGTATGCCTGGGATTGCATGGGTTAAATTGACAGTGTTTACTGGGCATTCGGTGTCTCTGCACCTGAGTTTAGTGGTGACTGGTTTTCTGTGGACCCAGCTTGGGTTTAACTTTCTGGTTCTCTCTCGCCGTTTGGGCATCTGGGCTTTATTCTTGGCATTTTGTCGACCGGGAGAATGAAGAGCGTGTCACTGTTAGGTTAGGTTGAGAGTATGCGGGCAGTGGGCAAATCAGCCCTCTTGTGCTTTTTGATCTCCTGACTTGAGATTCAATTTCACGCGACCCTGCCACTTTGATCTGGCCCACGCCTTCATTAACCAGGTCCAACACTTGCCTTTCTTGGATCTTGCCCCTCCTGAGAAAGGTAATCGGGTTTGTGGGGGAGTGGCCAGGGTTAGTCGGGGTGTGCCTAGGGTTTGTGGGGGTGTGGCATGATCTCTGGGATGTGCCGAGGGTTTGTGGGGGTGTGTGCCCCCTTGGACTTTAGGATTAGGTTTGAGTGTTGGGCTGGTGGATGTATATGTGTGACTGGGATAGGTAAGGCTGCAGAGTTTTGAGTGGTGAGGTATGAGGTGCTATTGGGCTTAGGCTTGTGTGGTGAAGCTAGGTGAATCTGGCCCATGCCTTTCATTATCATGGTCCGACACCACTTGGTTCAATGGACCGGGTGTGCACTGGGACACATCATCAGTAATGCATCCTCGGATCATGGGGTGTTTCGGGTCTTTCATCATTAAACACCCTCCCCGAGTTGACCCAGCCGGAGTTGATCAAGCTCGGCTTGTGTTTTCCCATGGACCAGGATAATGAGAGGCATGTAACTATGAGGGTAATGTTGTTTTTAAACATCATTACCTGGCATCTGTATGCCTGGGATTGCATGGGTTAAATTGACAGTGTTTACTGGGCATTCGGTGTCTCTGCACCTGAGTTTAGTGGTCACTGGTTTTCTGTGGACCCAGCTTGGGTTTAACTTTCTGGTTCTCTCTTGCCGTTTGGGCATCTGGGCTTTGTTCTTGGCATTTTGTCGACCGGGAGAATGAAGAGCGTGTCACTGTTAGGTTAGGTTGAGAGTATGCGGGCAGTGGGCAAATCAGCCCTCTTGTGCTTTTTGATCTCCTCACTTGAGATTCAATTTCACGCGACCCTGCCACTTTGATCTGGCCCACGCCTTCATTAACCAGGTCCAACACTTGCCTTTCTTGGATCTTGCCCCTCCTGACAAAGGTAATCGGGTTTGTGGGGGTGTGGCCAGGGTTAGTCGGGGTGTGCCTAGGGTTTGTGGGGGTGTGGCATGATCTCTGGGATGTGCCGAGGGTTTGTGGGGGTGTGTGCCCCCTTGGACTTTAGGATTAGGTTTGAGTGTTGGGCTGGTGGATGTATATGTGTGACTGGGATAGGTAAGGCTGCAGAGTTTTGAGTGGTGAGGTATGAGGTGCTATTGGGCTTAGGCTTGTGTGGTGAAGCTAGGTGAATCTGGCCCATGCCTTTCATTATCATGGTCCGACACCACTTGGTTCAATGGACCGGGTGTGCACTGGGACACATCATCAGTAATGCATCCTCGGATCATGGGGTGTTTCGGGTCTTTCATCATTAAACACCCTCCCCGAGATGACCCAGCCGGAGTTGATCAAGCTCGGCTTGTGTTTTCCCATGGACCAGGATAATGAGAGGCATGTAACTATGAGGGCAACGTTGTTTTTAAACATCATTACCTGGCATCTGTATGCCTGGGATTGCATGGGTTAAATTGACAGTGTTTACTGGGCATTCGGTGTCTCTGCACCTGAGTTTAGTGGTGACTGGTTTTCTGTGGACCCAGCTTGGGTTTAACTTTCTGGTTGTCTCTCGCCGTTTGGGCATCTGGGCTTTATTCTTGGCATTTTGCCGACCGGGAGAATGAAGAGCGTGTCACTGTTAGGTTAGGTTGAGAGTATGCGGGCAGTGGGCAAATCAGCCCTCTTGTGCTTTTTGATCTCCTCACTTGAGATTCAATTTCACGCGACCCTGCCACTTTGATCTAGGGTTAGGGTTAGGTTGAGAGTATGCGGGCAGTGGGCAAATCAGCCCTCTTGTGCTTTTTGATCTCCTCACTTGAGATTCAATTTCACTCGACCCTGCCACTTTGATCTGGCCCACGCCTTCATTAACCAGATCCAACACTTGCCTTTCTTGGATCTTGCCCCTCCTGACAAAGATAATCGGGTTTGTGGGGGAGTGGCCAGGGTTAGTCGGGGTGTGCCTAGGGTTTGTGGGTTAGGGTTAGGTTGAGAGTATGCGGGCAGTGGGCAAATCAGCCCTCTTGTGCTTTTTGATCTCCTGACTTGAGATTCAATTTCACGCGACCCTGCCACTTTGATCTGGCCCACGCCTTCATTAACCAGGTCCAACACTTGCCTTTCTTGGATCTTGCCCCTCCTGACAAAGGTAATCGTGTTTGTGGGGGAGTGGCCAGGGTTAGTCGGGGTGTGCCTAGGGTTTGTGGGGGTGTGGCATGATCTCTGGGATGTGCCGAGGGTTTGTGGGGGTGAGTGCCCCCTTGGACTTTAGGATTAGGTTTGAGTGTTGGGCTGGTGGATGTATATGTGTGACTGGGAGAGGTAAGGCTGCAGAGTTTTGAGTGGTGAGGTATGAGGTGCTATTGGGCTTAGGCTCATGTGGTGAAGCCAGGTGAATCTGGCCCATGCCTTTCATTATCGTGGTCCGACACCACTTGGTTCAATGGACCGGGTGTGCACTGGGACACATCATCAGTAATGCATCCTCGGATCATCGGGTGTTTCGGGTCTTTCATCATTAAACACCCTCCCCGAGATGACCCAGCCGGAGTTGATCAAGCTCGGCTTGTGTTTTCCCATGGACCAGGATAATGAGAGGCATGTAACTATGAGGGTAATGTTGTTTTTAAACATCATTACCCGGCATCTGTATGCCTGGGATTGCATGGGTTAAATTGACAGTGTTTACTGGGCATTCGGTGTCTCTGCACCTGAGTTTAGTGGTGACTGGTTTTCTGTGGACCCAGCTTGGGTTTAACTTTCTGGTTCTCTCTCGCCGTTTGGGCATCTGGGCTTTATTCTTGGCATTTTGTCGACCGGGAGAATGAAGAGCGTGTCACTGTTAGGTTAGGTTGAGAGTATGCGGGCAGTGGGCAAATCAGCCCTCTTGTGCTTTTTGATCTCCTCACTTGAGATTCAATTTCACGCGACCCTGCCACTTTGATCTGGCCCACGCCTTCATTAACCAGGTCCAACACTTGCCTTTCTTGGATCTTGCCCCTCCTGAGAAAGGTAATCGGGTTTGTGGGGGAGTGGCCAGGGTTAGTCGGGGTGTGCCTAGGGTTTGTGGGGGTGTGGCATGATCTCTGGGATGTGCCGAGGGTTTGTGGGGGTGTGTGCCCCCTTGGACTTTAGGATTAGGTTTGAGTGTTGGGTTAGGTTGAGAGTATGCGGGCAGTGGGCAAATCAGCCCTCTTGTGCTTTTTGATCTCCTCACTTGAGACAATTTCACGCGACCCTGCCACTTTGATCTGGCCCACGCCTTCATTAACCAGGTCCAACACTTGCCTTTCTTGGATCTTGCCCCTCCTGACAAAGGTAATCGGGTTTGTGGGGGAGTGGCCAGGGTTAGTCGGGGTGTGCCTAGGGTTTGTGGGGGTGTGGCATGATCTCTGGGATGTGCCGAGGGTTTGTGGGGGGTGTGTGCCCCCTTGGACTTGAGGATTAGGTTTGAGTGTTGGGGTGGTGGATGTATATGTGTGACTGGGATAGGTAAGGCTGCAGAGTTTGGAGTGGTGAGGTATGAGGTGCTATTGGGCTTAGGCTTGTGTGGTGAAGCTAGGGTTAGGGTTAGGGTTAGGGGTTAGGTTGAGAGTATGCGGGCAGTGGGCAAATCAGCCCTCTTGTGCTTTTTGATCTCCTCACTTGAGATTCAATTTCACTCGACCCTGCCACTTTGATCTGGCCCACGCCTTCATTAACCAGATCCAACACTTGCCTTTCTTGGATCTTGCCCCTCCTGACAAAGATAATCGGGTTTGTGGGGGAGTGGCCAGGGTTAGTCGGGGTGTGCCTAGGGTTTGTGGGGGTGTGGCATGATCTCTGGGATGTGCCGAGGGTTTGTGGGGGTGGGTTAGGGTTAGGGTTAGGGTTAGGTTGAGAGTATGCGGGCAGTGGGCAAATCAGCCCTCTTGTGCTTTTTGATCTCCTGACTTGAGATTCAATTTCACGCGACCCTGCCACTTTGATCTGGCCCACGCCTTCATTAACCAGGTCCAACACTTGCCTTTCTTGGATCTTGCCCCTCCTGACAAAGGTAATCGTGTTTGTGGGGGAGTGGCCAGGGTTAGTCGGGGTGTGCCTAGGGTTTGTGGGGGTGTGGCATGATCTCTGGGATGTGCCGAGGGTTTGTGGGGGTGAGTGCCCCCTTGGACTTTAGGATTAGGTTTGAGTGTTGGGCTGGTGGATGTATATGTGTGACTGGGAGAGGTAAGGCTGCAGAGTTTTGAGTGGTGAGGTATGAGGTGCTATTGGGCTTAGGCTCATGTGGTGAAGCCAGGTGAATCTGGCCCATGCCTTTCATTATCGTGGTCCGACACCACTTGGTTCAATGGACCGGGTGTGCACTGGGACACATCATCAGTAATGCATCCTCGGATCATCGGGTGTTTCGGGTCTTTCATCATTAAACACCCTCCCCGAGATGACCCAGCCGGAGTTGATCAAGCTCGGCTTGTGTTTTCCCATGGACCAGGATAATGAGAGGCATGTAACTATGAGGGTAATGTTGTTTTTAAACATCATTACCCGGCATCTGTATGCCTGGGATTGCATGGGTTAAATTGACAGTGTTTACTGGGCATTCGGTGTCTCTGCACCTGAGTTTAGTGGTGACTGGTTTTCTGTGGACCCAGCTTGGGTTTAACTTTCTGGTTCTCTCTCGCCGTTTGGGCATCTGGGCTTTATTCTTGGCATTTTGTCGACCGGGAGAATGAAGAGCGTGTCACTGTTAGGTTAGGTTGAGAGTATGCGGGCAGTGGGCAAATCAGCCCTCTTGTGCTTTTTGATCTCCTCACTTGAGATTCAATTTCACGCGACCCTGCCACTTTGATCTGGCCCACGCCTTCATTAACCAGGTCCAACACTTGCCTTTCTTGGATCTTGCCCCTCCTGAGAAAGGTAATCGGGTTTGTGGGGGAGTGGCCAGGGTTAGTCGGGGTGTGCCTAGGGTTTGTGGGGGTGTGGCATGATCTCTGGGATGTGCCGAGGGTTTGTGGGGGTGTGTGCCCCCTTGGACTTTAGGATTAGGTTTGAGTGTTGGGTTAGGTTGAGAGTATGCGGGCAGTGGGCAAATCAGCCCTCTTGTGCTTTTTGATCTCCTCACTTGAGATTCAATTTCACGCGACCCTGCCACTTTGATCTGGCCCACGCCTTCATTAACCAGGTCCAACACTTGCCTTTCTTGGATCTTGCCCCTCCTGACAAAGGTAATCGGGTTTGTGGGGGAGTGGCCAGGGTTAGTCGGGGTGTGCCTAGGGTTTGTGGGGGTGTGGCATGATCTCTGGGATGTGCCGAGGGTTTGTGGGGGTGTGTGCCCCCTTGGACTTGAGGATTAGGTTTGAGTGTTGGGGTGGTGGATGTATATGTGTGACTGGGATAGGTAAGGCTGCAGAGTTTGGAGTGGTGAGGTATGAGGTGCTATTGGGCTTAGGCTTGTGTGGTGAAGCTAGGGTTAGGGTTAGGGTTAGGGTTAGGTTGAGAGTATGCGGGCAGTGGGCAAATCAGCCCTCTTGTGCTTTTTGATCTCCTCACTTGAGATTCAATTTCACTCGACCCTGCCACTTTGATCTGGCCCACGCCTTCATTAACCAGATCCAACACTTGCCTTTCTTGGATCTTGCCCCTCCTGACAAAGATAATCGGGTTTGTGGGGGAGTGGCCAGGGTTAGTCGGGGTGTGCCTAGGGTTTGTGGGGGTGTGGCATGATCTCTGGGATGTGCCGAGGGTTTGTGGGGGTGGGTTAGGGTTAGGGTTAGGGTTAGGGTTAGGGTTAGGGTTAGGGTTAGGGTTAGGGTTAGGGTTAGGGTTAGGTTGAGAGTATGCGGGCAGTGGGCAAATCAGCCCTCTTGTGCTTTTTGATCTCCTCACTTGAGATTCAATTTCACGCGACCCTGCCACTTTGATCTGGCCCACGCCTTCATTAACCAGGTCCAACACTTGCCTTTCTTGGATCTTGCCCCTCCTGACAAAGGTAATCGGGTTTGTGGGGGAGTGGCCAGGGTTAGTCGGGGTGTGCCTAGGGTTTGTGGGGGTGTGGCATGATCTCTGGGATGTGCCGAGGGTTTGTGGGGGAGTGTGCCCCCTTGGACTTTAGGATTAGGTTTGAGTGTTGGGCTGGTGGATGTATATGTGTGACGGGGATAGGTAAGGCTGCAGAGTTTTGAGTGGTGAGGTATGAGGTGCTATGGCGCATAGGCTCGTGTGGTGAAGCCAGGTGAATCTGGCCCATGCCTTTCATTATCGTGGTCCGACACCACTTGGTTCAGTGAACCGGGTGTGCACTGGGACACATCATCAGTAATGCATCCTCGGATCATGGGGTGTTTCGGGTCTTTCATCATTAAACACCCTCCCCGAGATGACCCAGCCGGAGTTGATCAAGCTCGGCTTGTGTTTTCCCATGGACCAGGATAATGAGAGGCATGTAACTATGAGGGTAATGACGTTTTTAAACATCATTACCTGGCATCTGTATGCCTGGGGATGCATGGGTTAAATTGACAGTGTTTACTGGGCATTCGGTGTCTCTGCACCTGAGTTTAGTGGTGACTTGTTTTCTGTGGACCCAGCTTGGGATTAACTTTCTGGTTCTCTCTTGCCGTTTGGGCATCTGGGCTTTGTTCTTGGCATTTTGTCGACCGGGAGAATGAAGAGCGTGTCACTGTTAGGTTAGGTTGAGAGTATGCGGGCAGTGGGCAAATCAGCCCTCTTGTGCTTTTTGATCTCCTCACTTGAGATTCAATTTCACGCGACCCTGCCACTTTGATCTGGCCCACGCCTTCATTAACCAGGTCCAACACTTGCCTTTCTTGGATCTTGCCCCTCCTGACAAAGGTAATCGGGTTTGTGGGGGAGTGGCCAGGGTTAGTCGGGGTGTGCCTAGGGTTTGTGGGGGTGTGGCATGATCTCTGGGATGTGCCGAGGGTTTGTGGGGGAGTGTGCCCCCTTGGACTTTAGGATTAGGTTTGAGTGTTGGGCTGGTGGATGTATATGTGTGACGGGGATAGGTAAGGCTGCAGAGTTTTGAGTGGTGAGGTATGAGGTGCTATGGCGCATAGGCTCGTGTGGTGAAGCCAGGTGAATCTGGCCCATGCCTTTCATTATCGTGGTCCGACACCACTTGGTTCAGTGAACCGGGTGTGCACTGGGACACATCATCAGTAATGCATCCTCGGATCATGGGGTGTTTCGGGTCTTTCATCATTAAACACCCTCCCCGAGATGACCCAGCCGGAGTTGATCAAGCTCGGCTTGTGTTTTCCCATGGACCAGGATAATGAGAGGCATGTAACTATGAGGGTAATGACGTTTTTAAACATCATTACCTGGCATCTGTATGCCTGGGGATGCATGGGTTAAATTGACAGTGTTTACTGGGCATTCGGTGTCTCTGCACCTGAGTTTAGTGGTGACTTGTTTTCTGTGGACCCAGCTTGGGATTAACTTTCTGGTTCTCTCTTGCCGTTTGGGCATCTGGGCTTTGTTCTTGGCATTTTGTCGACCGGGAGAATGAAGAGCGTGTCACTGTTAGGTTAGGTTGAGAGTATGCGGGCAGTGGGCAAATCAGCCCTCTTGTGCTTTTTGATCTCCTCACTTGAGATTCAATTTCACGCGACCCTGCCACTTTGATCTGGCCCACGCCTTCATTAACCAGGTCCAACACTTGCCTTTCTTGGATCTTGCCCCTCCTGACAAAGGTAATCGGGTTTGTGGGGGAGTGGCCAGGGTTAGTCGGGGTGTGCCTAGGGTTTGTGGGGGTGTGGCATGATCTCTGGGATGTGCCGAGGGTTTGTGGGGGAGTGTGCCCCCTTGGACTTTAGGATTAGGTTTGAGTGTTGGGCTGGTGGATGTATATGTGTGACGGGGATAGGTAAGGCTGCAGAGTTTTGAGTGGTGAGGTATGAGGTGCTATGGCGCATAGGCTCGTGTGGTGAAGCCAGGTGAATCTGGCCCATGCCTTTCATTATCGTGGTCCGACACCACTTGGTTCAGTGAACCGGGTGTGCACTGGGACACATCATCAGTAATGCATCCTCGGATCATGGGGTGTTTCGGGTCTTTCATCATTAAACACCCTCCCCGAGATGACCCAGCCGGAGTTGATCAAGCTCGGCTTGTGTTTTCCCATGGACCAGGATAATGAGAGGCATGTAACTATGAGGGTAATGACGTTTTTAAACATCATTACCTGGCATCTGTATGCCTGGGGATGCATGGGTTAAATTGACAGTGTTTACTGGGCATTCGGTGTCTCTGCACCTGAGTTTAGTGGTGACTTGTTTTCTGTGGACCCAGCTTGGGATTAACTTTCTGGTTCTCTCTTGCCGTTTGGGCATCTGGGCTTTGTTCTTGGCATTTTGTCGACCGGGAGAATGAAGAGCGTGTCACTGTTAGGTTAGGTTGAGAGTATGCGGGCAGTGGGCAAATCAGCCCTCTTGTGCTTTTTGATCTCCTCACTTGAGATTCAATTTCACGCGACCCTGCCACTTTGATCTGGCCCACGCCTTCATTAACCAGGTCCAACACTTGCCTTTCTTGGATCTTGCCCCTCCTGACAAAGGTAATCGGGTTTGTGGGGGAGTGGCCAGGGTTAGTCGGGGTGTGCCTAGGGTTTGTGGGGGTGTGGCATGATCTCTGGGATGTGCCGAGGGTTTGTGGGGGAGTGTGCCCCCTTGGACTTTAGGATTAGGTTTGAGTGTTGGGCTGGTGGATGTATATGTGTGACGGGGATAGGTAAGGCTGCAGAGTTTTGAGTGGTGAGGTATGAGGTGCTATGGCGCATAGGCTCGTGTGGTGAAGCCAGGTGAATCTGGCCCATGCCTTTCATTATCGTGGTCCGACACCACTTGGTTCAGTGAACCGGGTGTGCACTGGGACACATCATCAGTAATGCATCCTCGGATCATGGGGTGTTTCGGGTCTTTCATCATTAAACACCCTCCCCGAGATGACCCAGCCGGAGTTGATCAAGCTCGGCTTGTGTTTTCCCATGGACCAGGATAATGAGAGGCATGTAACTATGAGGGTAATGACGTTTTTAAACATCATTACCTGGCATCTGTATGCCTGGGGATGCATGGGTTAAATTGACAGTGTTTACTGGGCATTCGGTGTCTCTGCACCTGAGTTTAGTGGTGACTTGTTTTCTGTGGACCCAGCTTGGGATTAACTTTCTGGTTCTCTCTTGCCGTTTGGGCATCTGGGCTTTGTTCTTGGCATTTTGTCGACCGGGAGAATGAAGAGCGTGTCACTGTTAGGTTAGGTTGAGAGTATGCGGGCAGTGGGCAAATCAGCCCTCTTGTGCTTTTTGATCTCCTCACTTGAGATTCAATTTCACGCGACCCTGCCACTTTGATCTGGCCCACGCCTTCATTAACCAGGTCCAACACTTGCCTTTCTTGGATCTTGCCCCTCCTGACAAAGGTAATCGGGTTTGTGGGGGAGTGGCCAGGGTTAGTCGGGGTGTGCCTAGGGTTTGTGGGGGTGTGGCATGATCTCTGGGATGTGCCGAGGGTTTGTGGGGGAGTGTGCCCCCTTGGACTTTAGGATTAGGTTTGAGTGTTGGGCTGGTGGATGTATATGTGTGACGGGGATAGGTAAGGCTGCAGAGTTTTGAGTGGTGAGGTATGAGGTGCTATGGCGCATAGGCTCGTGTGGTGAAGCCAGGTGAATCTGGCCCATGCCTTTCATTATCGTGGTCCGACACCACTTGGTTCAGTGAACCGGGTGTGCACTGGGACACATCATCAGTAATGCATCCTCGGATCATGGGGTGTTTCGGGTCTTTCATCATTAAACACCCTCCCCGAGATGACCCAGCCGGAGTTGATCAAGCTCGGCTTGTGTTTTCCCATGGACCAGGATAATGAGAGGCATGTAACTATGAGGGTAATGACGTTTTTAAACATCATTACCTGGCATCTGTATGCCTGGGGATGCATGGGTTAAATTGACAGTGTTTACTGGGCATTCGGTGTCTCTGCACCTGAGTTTAGTGGTGACTTGTTTTCTGTGGACCCAGCTTGGGATTAACTTTCTGGTTCTCTCTTGCCGTTTGGGCATCTGGGCTTTGTTCTTGGCATTTTGTCGACCGGGAGAATGAAGAGCGTGTCACTGTTAGGTTAGGTTGAGAGTATGCGGGCAGTGGGCAAATCAGCCCTCTTGTGCTTTTTGATCTCCTCACTTGAGATTCAATTTCACGCGACCCTGCCACTTTGATCTGGCCCACGCCTTCATTAACCAGGTCCAACACTTGCCTTTCTTGGATCTTGCCCCTCCTGACAAAGGTAATCGGGTTTGTGGGGGAGTGGCCAGGGTTAGTCGGGGTGTGCCTAGGGTTTGTGGGGGTGTGGCATGATCTCTGGGATGTGCCGAGGGTTTGTGGGGGAGTGTGCCCCCTTGGACTTTAGGATTAGGTTTGAGTGTTGGGCTGGTGGATGTATATGTGTGACGGGGATAGGTAAGGCTGCAGAGTTTTGAGTGGTGAGGTATGAGGTGCTATGGCGCATAGGCTCGTGTGGTGAAGCCAGGTGAATCTGGCCCATGCCTTTCATTATCGTGGTCCGACACCACTTGGTTCAGTGAACCGGGTGTGCACTGGGACACATCATCAGTAATGCATCCTCGGATCATGGGGTGTTTCGGGTCTTTCATCATTAAACACCCTCCCCGAGATGACCCAGCCGGAGTTGATCAAGCTCGGCTTGTGTTTTCCCATGGACCAGGATAATGAGAGGCATGTAACTATGAGGGTAATGACGTTTTTAAACATCATTACCTGGCATCTGTATGCCTGGGGATGCATGGGTTAAATTGACAGTGTTTACTGGGCATTCGGTGTCTCTGCACCTGAGTTTAGTGGTGACTTGTTTTCTGTGGACCCAGCTTGGGATTAACTTTCTGGTTCTCTCTTGCCGTTTGGGCATCTGGGCTTTGTTCTTGGCATTTTGTCGACCGGGAGAATGAAGAGCGTGTCACTGTTAGGTTAGGTTGAGAGTATGCGGGCAGTGGGCAAATCAGCCCTCTTGTGCTTTTTGATCTCCTCACTTGAGATTCAATTTCACGCGACCCTGCCACTTTGATCTGGCCCACGCCTTCATTAACCAGGTCCAACACTTGCCTTTCTTGGATCTTGCCCCTCCTGACAAAGGTAATCGGGTTTGTGGGGGAGTGGCCAGGGTTAGTCGGGGTGTGCCTAGGGTTTGTGGGGGTGTGGCATGATCTCTGGGATGTGCCGAGGGTTTGTGGGGGAGTGTGCCCCCTTGGACTTTAGGATTAGGTTTGAGTGTTGGGCTGGTGGATGTATATGTGTGACGGGGATAGGTAAGGCTGCAGAGTTTTGAGTGGTGAGGTATGAGGTGCTATGGCGCATAGGCTCGTGTGGTGAAGCCAGGTGAATCTGGCCCATGCCTTTCATTATCGTGGTCCGACACCACTTGGTTCAGTGAACCGGGTGTGCACTGGGACACATCATCAGTAATGCATCCTCGGATCATGGGGTGTTTCGGGTCTTTCATCATTAAACACCCTCCCCGAGATGACCCAGCCGGAGTTGATCAAGCTCGGCTTGTGTTTTCCCATGGACCAGGATAATGAGAGGCATGTAACTATGAGGGTAATGACGTTTTTAAACATCATTACCTGGCATCTGTATGCCTGGGGATGCATGGGTTAAATTGACAGTGTTTACTGGGCATTCGGTGTCTCTGCACCTGAGTTTAGTGGTGACTTGTTTTCTGTGGACCCAGCTTGGGATTAACTTTCTGGTTCTCTCTTGCCGTTTGGGCATCTGGGCTTTGTTCTTGGCATTTTGTCGACCGGGAGAATGAAGAGCGTGTCACTGTTAGGTTAGGTTGAGAGTATGCGGGCAGTGGGCAAATCAGCCCTCTTGTGCTTTTTGATCTCCTCACTTGAGATTCAATTTCACGCGACCCTGCCACTTTGATCTGGCCCACGCCTTCATTAACCAGGTCCAACACTTGCCTTTCTTGGATCTTGCCCCTCCTGACAAAGGTAATCGGGTTTGTGGGGGAGTGGCCAGGGTTAGTCGGGGTGTGCCTAGGGTTTGTGGGGGTGTGGCATGATCTCTGGGATGTGCCGAGGGTTTGTGGGGGAGTGTGCCCCCTTGGACTTTAGGATTAGGTTTGAGTGTTGGGCTGGTGGATGTATATGTGTGACGGGGATAGGTAAGGCTGCAGAGTTTTGAGTGGTGAGGTATGAGGTGCTATGGCGCATAGGCTCGTGTGGTGAAGCCAGGTGAATCTGGCCCATGCCTTTCATTATCGTGGTCCGACACCACTTGGTTCAGTGAACCGGGTGTGCACTGGGACACATCATCAGTAATGCATCCTCGGATCATGGGGTGTTTCGGGTCTTTCATCATTAAACACCCTCCCCGAGATGACCCAGCCGGAGTTGATCAAGCTCGGCTTGTGTTTTCCCATGGACCAGGATAATGAGAGGCATGTAACTATGAGGGTAATGACGTTTTTAAACATCATTACCTGGCATCTGTATGCCTGGGGATGCATGGGTTAAATTGACAGTGTTTACTGGGCATTCGGTGTCTCTGCACCTGAGTTTAGTGGTGACTTGTTTTCTGTGGACCCAGCTTGGGATTAACTTTCTGGTTCTCTCTTGCCGTTTGGGCATCTGGGCTTTGTTCTTGGCATTTTGTCGACCGGGAGAATGAAGAGCGTGTCACTGTTAGGTTAGGTTGAGAGTATGCGGGCAGTGGGCAAATCAGCCCTCTTGTGCTTTTTGATCTCCTCACTTGAGATTCAATTTCACGCGACCCTGCCACTTTGATCTGGCCCACGCCTTCATTAACCAGGTCCAACACTTGCCTTTCTTGGATCTTGCCCCTCCTGACAAAGGTAATCGGGTTTGTGGGGGAGTGGCCAGGGTTAGTCGGGGTGTGCCTAGGGTTTGTGGGGGTGTGGCATGATCTCTGGGATGTGCCGAGGGTTTGTGGGGGAGTGTGCCCCCTTGGACTTTAGGATTAGGTTTGAGTGTTGGGCTGGTGGATGTATATGTGTGACGGGGATAGGTAAGGCTGCAGAGTTTTGAGTGGTGAGGTATGAGGTGCTATGGCGCATAGGCTCGTGTGGTGAAGCCAGGTGAATCTGGCCCATGCCTTTCATTATCGTGGTCCGACACCACTTGGTTCAGTGAACCGGGTGTGCACTGGGACACATCATCAGTAATGCATCCTCGGATCATGGGGTGTTTCGGGTCTTTCATCATTAAACACCCTCCCCGAGATGACCCAGCCGGAGTTGATCAAGCTCGGCTTGTGTTTTCCCATGGACCAGGATAATGAGAGGCATGTAACTATGAGGGTAATGACGTTTTTAAACATCATTACCTGGCATCTGTATGCCTGGGGATGCATGGGTTAAATTGACAGTGTTTACTGGGCATTCGGTGTCTCTGCACCTGAGTTTAGTGGTGACTTGTTTTCTGTGGACCCAGCTTGGGATTAACTTTCTGGTTCTCTCTTGCCGTTTGGGCATCTGGGCTTTGTTCTTGGCATTTTGTCGACCGGGAGAATGAAGAGCGTGTCACTGTTAGGTTAGGTTGAGAGTATGCGGGCAGTGGGCAAATCAGCCCTCTTGTGCTTTTTGATCTCCTCACTTGAGATTCAATTTCACGCGACCCTGCCACTTTGATCTGGCCCACGCCTTCATTAACCAGGTCCAACACTTGCCTTTCTTGGATCTTGCCCCTCCTGACAAAGGTAATCGGGTTTGTGGGGGAGTGGCCAGGGTTAGTCGGGGTGTGCCTAGGGTTTGTGGGGGTGTGGCATGATCTCTGGGATGTGCCGAGGGTTTGTGGGGGAGTGTGCCCCCTTGGACTTTAGGATTAGGTTTGAGTGTTGGGCTGGTGGATGTATATGTGTGACGGGGATAGGTAAGGCTGCAGAGTTTTGAGTGGTGAGGTATGAGGTGCTATGGCGCATAGGCTCGTGTGGTGAAGCCAGGTGAATCTGGCCCATGCCTTTCATTATCGTGGTCCGACACCACTTGGTTCAGTGAACCGGGTGTGCACTGGGACACATCATCAGTAATGCATCCTCGGATCATGGGGTGTTTCGGGTCTTTCATCATTAAACACCCTCCCCGAGATGACCCAGCCGGAGTTGATCAAGCTCGGCTTGTGTTTTCCCATGGACCAGGATAATGAGAGGCATGTAACTATGAGGGTAATGACGTTTTTAAACATCATTACCTGGCATCTGTATGCCTGGGGATGCATGGGTTAAATTGACAGTGTTTACTGGGCATTCGGTGTCTCTGCACCTGAGTTTAGTGGTGACTTGTTTTCTGTGGACCCAGCTTGGGATTAACTTTCTGGTTCTCTCTTGCCGTTTGGGCATCTGGGCTTTGTTCTTGGCATTTTGTCGACCGGGAGAATGAAGAGCGTGTCACTGTTAGGTTAGGTTGAGAGTATGCGGGCAGTGGGCAAATCAGCCCTCTTGTGCTTTTTGATCTCCTCACTTGAGATTCAATTTCACGCGACCCTGCCACTTTGATCTGGCCCACGCCTTCATTAACCAGGTCCAACACTTGCCTTTCTTGGATCTTGCCCCTCCTGACAAAGGTAATCGGGTTTGTGGGGGAGTGGCCAGGGTTAGTCGGGGTGTGCCTAGGGTTTGTGGGGGTGTGGCATGATCTCTGGGATGTGCCGAGGGTTTGTGGGGGAGTGTGCCCCCTTGGACTTTAGGATTAGGTTTGAGTGTTGGGCTGGTGGATGTATATGTGTGACGGGGATAGGTAAGGCTGCAGAGTTTTGAGTGGTGAGGTATGAGGTGCTATGGCGCATAGGCTCGTGTGGTGAAGCCAGGTGAATCTGGCCCATGCCTTTCATTATCGTGGTCCGACACCACTTGGTTCAGTGAACCGGGTGTGCACTGGGACACATCATCAGTAATGCATCCTCGGATCATGGGGTGTTTCGGGTCTTTCATCATTAAACACCCTCCCCGAGATGACCCAGCCGGAGTTGATCAAGCTCGGCTTGTGTTTTCCCATGGACCAGGATAATGAGAGGCATGTAACTATGAGGGTAATGACGTTTTTAAACATCATTACCTGGCATCTGTATGCCTGGGGATGCATGGGTTAAATTGACAGTGTTTACTGGGCATTCGGTGTCTCTGCACCTGAGTTTAGTGGTGACTTGTTTTCTGTGGACCCAGCTTGGGATTAACTTTCTGGTTCTCTCTTGCCGTTTGGGCATCTGGGCTTTGTTCTTGGCATTTTGTCGACCGGGAGAATGAAGAGCGTGTCACTGTTAGGTTAGGTTGAGAGTATGCGGGCAGTGGGCAAATCAGCCCTCTTGTGCTTTTTGATCTCCTCACTTGAGATTCAATTTCACGCGACCCTGCCACTTTGATCTGGCCCACGCCTTCATTAACCAGGTCCAACACTTGCCTTTCTTGGATCTTGCCCCTCCTGACAAAGGTAATCGGGTTTGTGGGGGAGTGGCCAGGGTTAGTCGGGGTGTGCCTAGGGTTTGTGGGGGTGTGGCATGATCTCTGGGATGTGCCGAGGGTTTGTGGGGGTGTGTGCCCCCTTGGACTTTAGGATTAGGTTTGAGTGTTGGGCTGGTGGATGTATATGTGTGACTGGGATAGGTAAGGCTGCAGAGTTTTGAGTGGTGAGGTATGAGGTGCTATTGGGCTTAGGCTTGTGTGGTGAAGCTAGGTGAATCTGGCCCATGCCTTTCATTATCATGGTCCGACACCACTTGGTTCAATGGACCGGGTGTGCACTGGGACACATCATCAGTAATGCATCCTCGGATCATGGGGTGTTTCGGGTCTTTCATCATTAAACACCCTCCCCGAGATGACCCAGCCGGAGTTGATCAAGCTCGGCTTGTGTTTTCCCATGGACCAGGATAATGAGAGGCATGTAACTATGAGGGCAACGTTGTTTTTAAACATCATTACCTGGCATCTGTATGCCTGGGATTGCATGGGTTAAATTGACAGTGTTTACTGGGCATTCGGTGTCTCTGCACCTGAGTTTAGTGGTGACTGGTTTTCTGTGGACCCAGCTTGGGTTTAACTTTCTGGTTGTCTCTCGCCGTTTGGGCATCTGGGCTTTATTCTTGGCATTTTGCCGACCGGGAGAATGAAGAGCGTGTCACTGTTAGGTTAGGTTGAGAGTATGCGGGCAGTGGGCAAATCAGCCCTCTTGTGCTTTTTGATCTCCTCACTTGAGATTCAATTTCACGCGACCCTGCCACTTTGATCTAGGGTTAGGGTTAGGTTGAGAGTATGCGGGCAGTGGGCAAATCAGCCCTCTTGTGCTTTTTGATCTCCTCACTTGAGATTCAATTTCACTCGACCCTGCCACTTTGATCTGGCCCACGCCTTCATTAACCAGATCCAACACTTGCCTTTCTTGGATCTTGCCCCTCCTGACAAAGATAATCGGGTTTGTGGGGGAGTGGCCAGGGTTAGTCGGGGTGTGCCTAGGGTTTGTGGGTTAGGGTTAGGTTGAGAGTATGCGGGCAGTGGGCAAATCAGCCCTCTTGTGCTTTTTGATCTCCTGACTTGAGATTCAATTTCACGCGACCCTGCCACTTTGATCTGGCCCACGCCTTCATTAACCAGGTCCAACACTTGCCTTTCTTGGATCTTGCCCCTCCTGACAAAGGTAATCGTGTTTGTGGGGGAGTGGCCAGGGTTAGTCGGGGTGTGCCTAGGGTTTGTGGGGGTGTGGCATGATCTCTGGGATGTGCCGAGGGTTTGTGGGGGTGAGTGCCCCCTTGGACTTTAGGATTAGGTTTGAGTGTTGGGCTGGTGGATGTATATGTGTGACTGGGAGAGGTAAGGCTGCAGAGTTTTGAGTGGTGAGGTATGAGGTGCTATTGGGCTTAGGCTCATGTGGTGAAGCCAGGTGAATCTGGCCCATGCCTTTCATTATCGTGGTCCGACACCACTTGGTTCAATGGACCGGGTGTGCACTGGGACACATCATCAGTAATGCATCCTCGGATCATCGGGTGTTTCGGGTCTTTCATCATTAAACACCCTCCCCGAGATGACCCAGCCGGAGTTGATCAAGCTCGGCTTGTGTTTTCCCATGGACCAGGATAATGAGAGGCATGTAACTATGAGGGTAATGTTGTTTTTAAACATCATTACCCGGCATCTGTATGCCTGGGATTGCATGGGTTAAATTGACAGTGTTTACTGGGCATTCGGTGTCTCTGCACCTGAGTTTAGTGGTGACTGGTTTTCTGTGGACCCAGCTTGGGTTTAACTTTCTGGTTCTCTCTCGCCGTTTGGGCATCTGGGCTTTATTCTTGGCATTTTGTCGACCGGGAGAATGAAGAGCGTGTCACTGTTAGGTTAGGTTGAGAGTATGCGGGCAGTGGGCAAATCAGCCCTCTTGTGCTTTTTGATCTCCTCACTTGAGATTCAATTTCACGCGACCCTGCCACTTTGATCTGGCCCACGCCTTCATTAACCAGGTCCAACACTTGCCTTTCTTGGATCTTGCCCCTCCTGAGAAAGGTAATCGGGTTTGTGGGGGAGTGGCCAGGGTTAGTCGGGGTGTGCCTAGGGTTTGTGGGGGTGTGGCATGATCTCTGGGATGTGCCGAGGGTTTGTGGGGGTGTGTGCCCCCTTGGACTTTAGGATTAGGTTTGAGTGTTGGGTTAGGTTGAGAGTATGCGGGCAGTGGGCAAATCAGCCCTCTTGTGCTTTTTGATCTCCTCACTTGAGATTCAATTTCACGCGACCCTGCCACTTTGATCTGGCCCACGCCTTCATTAACCAGGTCCAACACTTGCCTTTCTTGGATCTTGCCCCTCCTGACAAAGGTAATCGGGTTTGTGGGGGAGTGGCCAGGGTTAGTCGGGGTGTGCCTAGGGTTTGTGGGGGTGTGGCATGATCTCTGGGATGTGCCGAGGGTTTGTGGGGGTGTGTGCCCCCTTGGACTTGAGGATTAGGTTTGAGTGTTGGGGTGGTGGATGTATATGTGTGACTGGGATAGGTAAGGCTGCAGAGTTTGGAGTGGTGAGGTATGAGGTGCTATTGGGCTTAGGCTTGTGTGGTGAAGCTAGGGTTAGGGTTAGGGTTAGGGTTAGGTTGAGAGTATGCGGGCAGTGGGCAAATCAGCCCTCTTGTGCTTTTTGATCTCCTCACTTGAGATTCAATTTCACTCGACCCTGCCACTTTGATCTGGCCCACGCCTTCATTAACCAGATCCAACACTTGCCTTTCTTGGATCTTGCCCCTCCTGACAAAGATAATCGGGTTTGTGGGGGAGTGGCCAGGGTTAGTCGGGGTGTGCCTAGGGTTTGTGGGGGTGTGGCATGATCTCTGGGATGTGCCGAGGGTTTGTGGGGGTGGGTTAGGGTTAGGGTTAGGGTTAGGGTTAGGGTTAGGGTTAGGGTTAGGGTTAGGGTTAGGGTTAGGGTTAGGGTTAGGGTTAGGGTTAGGGTTAGGGTTTGGGTTTGGGTTAGGGTTAGGTTGAGAGTATGCGGGCAGTGGGCAAATCAGCCCTCTTGTGCTTTTTGATCTCCTCACTTGAGATTCAATTTCACGCGACCCTGCCACTTTGATCTGGCCCACGCCTTCATTAACCAGGTCCAACACTTGCCTTTCTTGGATCTTGCCCCTCCTGAGAAAGGTAATCGGGTTTGTGGGGGAGTGGCCAGGGTTAGTCGGGGTGTGCCTAGGGTTTGTGGGGGTGTGGCATGATCTCTGGGATGTGCCGAGGGTTTGTGGGGGTGTGTGCCCCCTTGGACTTTAGGATTAGGTTTGAGTGTTGGGCTGGTGGATGTATATGTGTGACTGGGATAGGTAAGGCTGCAGAGTTTTGAGTGGTGAGGTATGAGGTGCTATTGGGCTTAGGCTTGTGTGGTGAAGCTAGGGTTAGGGTTAGGGTTAGGGTTAGGGTTAGGTTGAGAGTATGCGGGCAGTGGGCAAATCAGCCCTCTTGTGCTTTTTGATCTCCTCACTTGAGATTCAATTTCACGCGACCCTGCCACTTTGATCTGGCCCACGTCTTCATTAACCAGGTCCAACACTTGCCTTTCTTGGATCTTGCCCCTCCTGACAAAGGTAATCGGGTTTGTGGGGGAGTGGCCAGGGTTAGTCGGGGTGTGCCTAGGGTTTGTGGGGGTGTGGCATGATCTCTGGGATGTGCCGAGGGTTTGTGGGGGTGTGTGCCCCCTTGGACTTTAGGATTAGGTTTGAGTGTTGGGCTGGTGGATGTATATGTGTGACTGGGATAGGTAAGGCTGCAGAGTTTGGAGTGGTGAGGTATGAGGTGCTGTGGCGCATAGGCTCATGTGGTCAAGCCAGGTGAATCTGGCCCATGCCTTTCATTATCGTGGTCCGACACCACTTGGTTCAATGGACCGGGTGTGCACTGGGACACATCATCAGTAATGCATCCTCGGATCATCGGGTGTTTCGGGTCTTTCATCATTAAACACCCTCCCCGAGATGACCCAGCCGGAGTTGATCAAGCTCGGCTTGTGTTTTCCCATGGACCAGGATAATGAGAGGCATGTAACTATGAGGGTAATGTTGTTTTTAAACATCATTACCCGGCATCTGTATGCCTGGGATTGCATGGGTTAAATTGACAGTGTTTACTGGGCATTCGGTGTCTCTGCACCTGAGTTTAGTGGTGACTGGTTTTCTGTGGACCCAGCTTGGGTTTAACTTTCTGGTTCTCTCTCGCCGTTTGGGCATCTGGGCTTTATTCTTGGCATTTTGTCGACCGGGAGAATGAAGAGCGTGTCACTGTTAGGTTAGGTTGAGAGTATGCGGGCAGTGGGCAAATCAGCCCTCTTGTGCTTTTTGATCTCCTCACTTGAGATTCAATTTCACGCGACCCTGCCACTTTGATCTGGCCCACGCCTTCATTAACCAGGTCCAACACTTGCCTTTCTTGGATCTTGCCCCTCCTGAGAAAGGTAATCGGGTTTGTGGGGGAGTGGCCAGGGTTAGTCGGGGTGTGCCTAGGGTTTGTGGGGGTGTGGCATGATCTCTGGGATGTGCCGAGGGTTTGTGGGGGTGTGTGCCCCCTTGGACTTTAGGATTAGGTTTGAGTGTTGGGTTAGGTTGAGAGTATGCGGGCAGTGGGCAAATCAGCCCTCTTGTGCTTTTTGATCTCCTCACTTGAGATTCAATTTCACGCGACCCTGCCACTTTGATCTGGCCCACGCCTTCATTAACCAGGTCCAACACTTGCCTTTCTTGGATCTTGCCCCTCCTGACAAAGGTAATCGGGTTTGTGGGGGAGTGGCCAGGGTTAGTCGGGGTGTGCCTAGGGTTTGTGGGGGTGTGGCATGATCTCTGGGATGTGCCGAGGGTTTGTGGGGGTGTGTGCCCCCTTGGACTTGAGGATTAGGTTTGAGTGTTGGGGTGGTGGATGTATATGTGTGACTGGGATAGGTAAGGCTGCAGAGTTTGGAGTGGTGAGGTATGAGGTGCTATTGGGCTTAGGCTTGTGTGGTGAAGCTAGGGTTAGGGTTAGGGTTAGGGTTAGGTTGAGAGTATGCGGGCAGTGGGCAAATCAGCCCTCTTGTGCTTTTTGATCTCCTCACTTGAGATTCAATTTCACTCGACCCTGCCACTTTGATCTGGCCCACGCCTTCATTAACCAGATCCAACACTTGCCTTTCTTGGATCTTGCCCCTCCTGACAAAGATAATCGGGTTTGTGGGGGAGTGGCCAGGGTTAGTCGGGGTGTGCCTAGGGTTTGTGGGGGTGTGGCATGATCTCTGGGATGTGCCGAGGGTTTGTGGGGGTGAGTGCCCCCTTGGACTTTAGGATTAGGTTTGAGTGTTGGGCTGGTGGATGTATATGTGTGACTGGGAGAGGTAAGGCTGCAGAGTTTTGAGTGGTGAGGTATGAGGTGCTATTGGGCTTAGGCTCATGTGGTGAAGCCAGGTGAATCTGGCCCATGCCTTTCATTATCGTGGTCCGACACCACTTGGTTCAATGGACCGGGTGTGCACTGGGACACATCATCAGTAATGCATCCTCGGATCATCGGGTGTTTCGGGTCTTTCATCATTAAACACCCTCCCCGAGATGACCCAGCCGGAGTTGATCAAGCTCGGCTTGTGTTTTCCCATGGACCAGGATAATGAGAGGCATGTAACTATGAGGGTAATGTTGTTTTTAAACATCATTACCCGGCATCTGTATGCCTGGGATTGCATGGGTTAAATTGACAGTGTTTACTGGGCATTCGGTGTCTCTGCACCTGAGTTTAGTGGTGACTGGTTTTCTGTGGACCCAGCTTGGGTTTAACTTTCTGGTTCTCTCTCGCCGTTTGGGCATCTGGGCTTTATTCTTGGCATTTTGTCGACCGGGAGAATGAAGAGCGTGTCACTGTTAGGTTAGGTTGAGAGTATGCGGGCAGTGGGCAAATCAGCCCTCTTGTGCTTTTTGATCTCCTCACTTGAGATTCAATTTCACGCGACCCTGCCACTTTGATCTGGCCCACGCCTTCATTAACCAGGTCCAACACTTGCCTTTCTTGGATCTTGCCCCTCCTGAGAAAGGTAATCGGGTTTGTGGGGGAGTGGCCAGGGTTAGTCGGGGTGTGCCTAGGGTTTGTGGGGGTGTGGCATGATCTCTGGGATGTGCCGAGGGTTTGTGGGGGTGTGTGCCCCCTTGGACTTTAGGATTAGGTTTGAGTGTTGGGTTAGGTTGAGAGTATGCGGGCAGTGGGCAAATCAGCCCTCTTGTGCTTTTTGATCTCCTCACTTGAGATTCAATTTCACGCGACCCTGCCACTTTGATCTGGCCCACGCCTTCATTAACCAGGTCCAACACTTGCCTTTCTTGGATCTTGCCCCTCCTGACAAAGGTAATCGGGTTTGTGGGGGAGTGGCCAGGGTTAGTCGGGGTGTGCCTAGGGTTTGTGGGGGTGTGGCATGATCTCTGGGATGTGCCGAGGGTTTGTGGGGGTGTGTGCCCCCTTGGACTTGAGGATTAGGTTTGAGTGTTGGGGTGGTGGATGTATATGTGTGACTGGGATAGGTAAGGCTGCAGAGTTTGGAGTGGTGAGGTATGAGGTGCTATTGGGCTTAGGCTTGTGTGGTGAAGCTAGGGTTAGGGTTAGGGTTAGGGTTAGGTTGAGAGTATGCGGGCAGTGGGCAAATCAGCCCTCTTGTGCTTTTTGATCTCCTCACTTGAGATTCAATTTCACTCGACCCTGCCACTTTGATCTGGCCCACGCCTTCATTAACCAGATCCAACACTTGCCTTTCTTGGATCTTGCCCCTCCTGACAAAGATAATCGGGTTTGTGGGGGAGTGGCCAGGGTTAGTCGGGGTGTGCCTAGGGTTTGTGGGGGTGTGGCATGATCTCTGGGATGTGCCGAGGGTTTGTGGGGGTGGGTTAGGGTTAGGGTTAGGGTTAGGGTTAGGGTTAGGGTTAGGGTTAGGGTTAGGGTTAGGGTTAGGGTTAGGGTTAGGGTTAGGGTTAGGGTTTGGGTTTGGGTTAGGGTTAGGTTGAGAGTATGCGGGCAGTGGGCAAATCAGCCCTCTTGTGCTTTTTGATCTCCTCACTTGAGATTCAATTTCACGCGACCCTGCCACTTTGATCTGGCCCACGCCTTCATTAACCAGGTCCAACACTTGCCTTTCTTGGATCTTGCCCCTCCTGAGAAAGGTAATCGGGTTTGTGGGGGAGTGGCCAGGGTTAGTCGGGGTGTGCCTAGGGTTTGTGGGGGTGTGGCATGATCTCTGGGATGTGCCGAGGGTTTGTGGGGGTGTGTGCCCCCTTGGACTTTAGGATTAGGTTTGAGTGTTGGGCTGGTGGATGTATATGTGTGACTGGGATAGGTAAGGCTGCAGAGTTTTGAGTGGTGAGGTATGAGGTGCTATTGGGCTTAGGCTTGTGTGGTGAAGCTAGGGTTAGGGTTAGGGTTAGGGTTAGGGTTAGGTTGAGAGTATGCGGGCAGTGGGCAAATCAGCCCTCTTGTGCTTTTTGATCTCCTCACTTGAGATTCAATTTCACGCGACCCTGCCACTTTGATCTGGCCCACGTCTTCATTAACCAGGTCCAACACTTGCCTTTCTTGGATCTTGCCCCTCCTGACAAAGGTAATCGGGTTTGTGGGGGAGTGGCCAGGGTTAGTCGGGGTGTGCCTAGGGTTTGTGGGGGTGTGGCATGATCTCTGGGATGTGCCGAGGGTTTGTGGGGGTGTGTGCCCCCTTGGACTTTAGGATTAGGTTTGAGTGTTGGGCTGGTGGATGTATATGTGTGACTGGGATAGGTAAGGCTGCAGAGTTTGGAGTGGTGAGGTATGAGGTGCTGTGGCGCATAGGCTCATGTGGTCAAGCCAGGTGAATCTGGCCCATGCCTTTCATTATCGTGGTCCGACACCACTTGGTTCAATGGACCGGGTGTGCACTGGGACACATCATCAGTAATGCATCCTCGGATCATCGGGTGTTTCGGGTCTTTCATCATTAAACACCCTCCCCGAGATGACCCAGCCGGAGTTGATCAAGCTCGGCTTGTGTTTTCCCATGGACCAGGATAATGAGAGGCATGTAACTATGAGGGTAATGTTGTTTTTAAACATCATTACCCGGCATCTGTATGCCTGGGATTGCATGGGTTAAATTGACAGTGTTTACTGGGCATTCGGTGTCTCTGCACCTGAGTTTAGTGGTGACTGGTTTTCTGTGGACCCAGCTTGGGTTTAACTTTCTGGTTCTCTCTCGCCGTTTGGGCATCTGGGCTTTATTCTTGGCATTTTGTCGACCGGGAGAATGAAGAGCGTGTCACTGTTAGGTTAGGTTGAGAGTATGCGGGCAGTGGGCAAATCAGCCCTCTTGTGCTTTTTGATCTCCTCACTTGAGATTCAATTTCACGCGACCCTGCCACTTTGATCTGGCCCACGCCTTCATTAACCAGGT